>NW_008604733.1:101595-127396 GCF_000691845.1 Merops nubicus
CTGCTTTGCATTGCTGCTCCTTTTTACGTGAAGAAGAGAGACGGCTTACAGGCCACTGGCAAGTCCTGTAGTGTTGGTGGTTCGGCACAAAAGAGGGAGCCAAGCAGTGGGAAGGAGATTTATGTCTTTTACTGTCCATCTGCAAAGCAAAACAAAAATAGCTGAAACACTGGTTTTCTGCTTTATCGTCTCTCCGAATAAGCATATAAATTTCTATGACATTTCTGGAGGCTTGCTGAAGGGGAAAAAAATTCATCCCTTAGGACCTGGCCAGCAGCAGTGGCAGCATATGGTCTGCTGAAACCAGTGGCTGAGCGCATTTTGTGTGTTAGCATTAAAAAGGTGACTTTGCGAGTAATTTCAGAAGCAGAGAAGGGTTTTCTCATTTTTCCTATTTCTTTTTTTCTTATTTTTTTTCTTTTTTAATCCTGTCTAAGCTGATGCATCTGTCACAGCCAATAACTCTTGAGTAAGGGAGCCAGGCTGCATTTTCTTGACTGGGAAGCGCAAAGGGTGCAGACTTTGTTGCTGCCTTTTGGCTGCCTCGTTGGAGTCGGTTCGTCCTCTTCCTGAGAGGTGGAAGGGAGAAAGGCAGAGTCCCCGGCACAGGCAAAGAGTGTAGTCGGGGTTGTTTTCTTTTTCCCAACAGCTGCAGCTCCCTCGGAGAAGGAGTCAGGGCCCTGTAAGTCCGTGGGAAAGCAGCTTCAGTCTCCCGGCTGCACAAGGATGGCAGGGGAGAGTCGTTTCGAAAATGGAACTCACTAGGGGAAAAACAAATACAAATAGGCGACTGTTTACCGTAGATAAAGTGTGGCTTTTTCTCTTTCATCGTTGACTACAACCTCATGTTCTTTCCGGTGAGGGAGGCAGGAGCCTTAATGTGCCGTCAGAAAGACGTCTTTCAGCAGGCAGCACCTCTGGATGTTTATCTCCCTACCATTGTGCTCCAGCGCTTTGAAATGTAAAGGGAAGACGCTGCTAATCACACTGTTGCTTAAAGATCAACAGCCTGGTGAGATGTACTTTGTCACGTTTTCTCTTTGGTCTCTCTTCCCCCGTAATGAAAACGGTGACATTCATTCAGGCTTGTGCGCCAGCGCATGGCGATGTGTTTTTAATGAATCCCTCCTGCCCTTTCGCTGGGATCCAACTCAGGGGTGCCGCTGGAGCCACCTCCAGAGCATGCTGATCGCCACCAGAGCCAAGGACCGAGCTGCTGAGGGAGCACACCCTGGTATCACATGCTGTTTCCTCATATCATTGAAGTCAGAGAGGATGCAAGATGTAACTGAAGGCTAAAAGGCAAAAGTCTGGTGTGAGATTCTTAGTAGTGGGAGGATAGAGAGCTTTAGCTGTATGAAAAAAGGGGAGTGTGGAATAAAGGAAAGAAATGCTTATCTCTGCAAAAAAATGAACCTCAATATATAAAACACTTCTTCCTCCTATACTGGTCTAGGCCAGTAAATAACAAAGCAGAAAGGAAGAAGTAGACACAAAAAGATGGAGCGGTAGTTTATTGAAATTATGTGGCTGAAGGGAGAGAAATATTTTCACTTGAAGACAGGAATTTCTCATGCTCTTATGTTCCTCACTGGGAGATCAGCATACAGGTCTTCACTTCTGCTTTCCATTATAGCCTGCACGTGGGGAAAATACAGCAACTTCAAGTTGTACAAGGAGTGTAGGGAGAGGAAGAGAAATCTAACTCCTAATGCCGATTAAACAAAGCAAACAAAGAAGAGAGCACAAATGTAAACCACCAGTTCTTCCCCAGTGAAGGCTCTACTGAATCCTATTACAGGAATATATCAAAAGCAATAAGACAATTTTCATCTTTTGCCTGCCTGATGGCCACGGAAGGTGTCATCAGTCAGCAGTGAGAAGGCTGGGAAGCACAGCAGATAATGCCGAGGAATGGAAGAAACGCAGCAGCAGCTTATGTGTCAGGCATCGAGATATCACACACCCCCACTCCCAGTTGTACTGGTGTTCCCCAAGCCTTTTTTACCCCTTTCCACCTCTCCTCCAGAAGCAGCTCCCTGCCTTGCTGACTAAAGGTGGTTATGTGCTTCCTTGGAGCACAGTCAGGGGGAAGCAACGGCTCGTGCGGAAGCCATGGCCCCTGCGCAGCCCAGGAAACACCATGCACGTCTGAGCAGCACCGATCGCCTTTTCCTGCATGGACAGTTTATAGGGCTGCCACAGGTGCAGGGTGCCCAGAGCTGGGCAGGTGCAGGTCTCCAGATGGCTTCAGGTTCCCAGCAAAGCCCTGGGTGCTTCAAGACATGGCACAGGGAAAGCAGCCCGCCACCTACGGAATTGACGGATGCATGTCCCTGGAAAAGACCACTCACCGGCCCCTTCACAGCAGCGTAAAATTGAGGGGTGAGCTCTCCTTGTGATAGTCAGGCTGCCTGTCTGCAGCTGACTTAAGGACAAGGGGCTGTACGGTGCTTAGCATACCGCTTGCCTTCCGGTCCCCTTCTGACATGATAAATACTTATTTAGACAGTGCCCTGCAATGTGCGGTTGGATACGACCCATAAATCCTGGTGTTGAATCGGTAAAATAAAAATCCAGTGCTGCGTCAGCTCTGCCTTTGAGAAGGCAAAGCTGATAAATAGGGTTTGATTGGCTCTTTCTACACTGATGCCCCAGAGCAACACCCTCTGCACGAGTGTGATATTGCTGCAAGCTGACAGTACAAAGGACAGACGAGTACCCATGCCAGCCATTGAGCCGGCTGCCTGGATTAACCCTGATTTCCTTTCCTGACACTCCTTTCTTCTGCCGAGGAGGGAAACCAGGCATAAGAGCAAGTCCCTTTGCCTGTCACGCTGAGAGAGTGGCACTGGCAGCATAATTCAGCGTGCTAAGCCCAGTTCTCACTCCCCAGTGCCTGCTCTGTGGTGGTCTAACTCCATAGGAGCAGAGGATTTACACCGTCTTACACAAGCAGCGTGAGAAGGGTCAGACTGTGACAGTCCCGACTCCCAGCTTCCCAGGAAAGGCAGAGATCAGCTGCCTGCCAGCTTTCCCTGCATCCCTTGGGCTCTTTGTATGGATAAGGATTTCCTAGGATGTGGGTGCAGGGTGTGTGGGACAGCATCTCACATGCACCTTTTCAGATTTAGCCTAAATGCCTATGGGAGGAGTGTCACCACCTCCCACAGCAGAGTAGCCGGCTCCCACCATCCCACACCACCGCTGAGATGACAAAGCGACAGTAAATACAAATCTTATCTGTCTAATAAGGAAAGTTCCCTGTGTGGCAGAAAGGAGCCTCTCCATCGAGATGGTATCTGCACCAGCCAAGGCGACACCCTGAATTCAGCAGCAGTGCAGCCTTGTCGAGGAAGGGAAGAGCAAGAGGCAGCCACACTTTTCCCACTTCCTTTTGTCATGTCCCCAGGTGAGCCTGCCTCATGGCAGTGCTGAGAGTGGTACCTGCCCAAAAGGAGCCTTATCTCCCAGAGGATGCTCTGCTCATCCCTGCTGACTGTGCTTGCTGCCGGTTGAGCCAATGAGACTGATTGAGCTGATGAGATTGCTGCTACTGGTTGAGCTGATGATGCCAAAACACAAAGCCAGTATGCTGCTTTTCTGCTGATCCCCACTCACCACCAGCTAGCCCAGGGCTTGCAAGAAATTAGCCCTAGGAGGGTGGCCGGCTGCCCAGAGCTGAGCAGAAATGAGGAGGAAATGCTGGCAGCCAGAGAGAGGTACCTCCAACCCTGTTGATGCCTCTGGGCATCCCCCATGGGCTGGCAGCCCCTATGGCAGAGAGCAACAACGCGGTGTGCCGCAGCTCAGGGCTGCATGCCTCAGCTGGGTGGCTATGGGCTGCTTTCCACCATCTCCAGCTGGCTCGAGGATACTGCTGCATCCCAGCAGGGGATGATCTGTGCATGTCTTCATCAGCCCCAAGTGACAGAGATGTGAGTTCCCTGGGCATGAATTCATTGGAAATGTTGGGTGGGTCAGAAATATGCGCTCCCAAACTTGTCTTCTGGCCCTAGTGCCAGCATCCCAAAACAAATCAAGTGCAGACTGATGATGGTTATACCCACTGCAGACAGGAGATAGGACGGGAAACAACATATGACCACTCACACTGATTGTGGGAGCACAGTGCAGAGCTAATAGCACAGGCCAGGCACCTGCATTTCAGTGTATATTGCTTGGAAACAAAGATTAGAGCTGTAGGAACATTTCAGTTTTCACTGATTCATCATACACAATGAAAAACTGAAGGTGAAGGAAGGGATATGTCCTTCAGGCTCAGCCCAGCAAGCAGGACTTTTACTCAGGTCTTGCAGGGATGAGGAGATACAAGCAAGTTTGGAAACAAGACAATATTTCTAATGAAGAGGCAAAATGTTTGCAATCAAGAAATGTTTTGATTTTTTTCAAACCATCTCCTCTTGGCTGACCGTTGCTCAAAGTCAGCACAAGTGGGTAAACTCCAGTAAATTGCAGCCGAGGCTAAGATGCTGTGTAATAGATTGGAGCCAAGCAGGTGCAGGACCAAATGTCTCTGCTAAATGAGAAGGTCGTGCAGGCGATGCTCTTGTTAAAGAATCTGCCAGTAAAAAGGCTCTGTCTTGCTATTTCTCCATCTAAGATAATATTGTAGCAAAATCGTACTTATCCTCAAATAAGTAACTCTCTGTATTCCTATATGCCTTCCTTTTTAATAAAGAAAATTACCTGCATGTCAAATCCAAACTTTTCTGATGTGAGAGCAGAATATTGGAGTTTTCCAAAGTATTTTCTCCCTTATTGCTGAAATTTCAGCTAAGAAAAAAAGCATCTTGTGCTCCTTTCTCACACATCTAAGAACATCAGTTGTTTGGAGGGGGAGAGATAACAATGCCCTGTTTTTAACATCCAACTCAATACATCTGTGAAAGAGATTATATGTCACCTCATCTGCTTACAGCAGGGGATTGAACGTGATGACTGGGGAAGGCACCTCCACTCTCATGTTTAATTTGGATATTGCTTTGTGTCTCAAAGGCAGAAAAAGTGAGCAAGGCATTTGCTTGTGTTGGAATGGGAGGTCAAGTCTGGGGTGGCTCAATGTGGCCACATGTGGTGTTACCCTGGGAGAAGAGCTTGGGATCTGTGCTTTGCCCTCAGTAGCACTGTCCCCATTTTACAGAAGGCAAGAAGAAGGTACTGGGGGCAAGGACTCTAGTTAAAAACAAACAAACAAACAAACAAACAAACAGCATGGTAGGAGTAGGCTAACAAACAGCCTTCTGCTTCCTAATCATGGTCTGTTTCTGAAATGGTGGATAGAACTTTGTGTGTGTGACCACACCTGGCTGCCTTTGTTTCCATATGCCTTTAGTTTTAACCAATGTATGAAGGGTGATGACTGAAGTCCCAGGTGTTGGTGGGACATAGTAGTCTGCAAGGTTTCTCCTACCATCATAACCCAACCTGGGGTGGAGGCAGGAGCCAAGCTATCCCAGTAATGGGCACAGGGAAGACAACGGGTAAAAGGGTGGCAGCATGATGGGAAGAGGGGAAGAGGAAGGCAGTTGTGGGGGAAAATGGCAGAAAGATGAAAGGGATCAAGGAATGGGATCAGGAAAGGGAGGAGAGAAGATTTGTTGGGGACATGGAAGACAAAGGCAAATAATAGCAGCTGTGGTGATGAGCAGTAGGAAAACAAAAGGGAATGAAAAGCAATGGGAGAAAATGAGAATAAAGCTTGGAAAGGAGAAGTGGCTGAGAGAGCATCCAACCCACCAGCCCCCATGATGGCTGCTATTTGCAGATAGGAAGCATTGTCTGCAGAAAAGCTGATTGAGGCTGATCGAGGGAAAGAATGAGCCACATGTGACAGATGTTAGTCACTTTGCGTAATGCCCGACTGGAAGGCACTTGGATGATGCAGGGATGACAGCACTCGAAGAAACTGCATGGAGCACAGCAGCCCTGGGAGCAGGCAGGAGGGAAGATGACTGGCAGGAGCGCTCCAGTCCCCTGATCTCAAAACAGAAAGAAGAGAGAGAAGAGCAGTGGGCTCTGTCTCTCACACATTTCCTACCTCCCTCTGTTCTTGATCACGCCTTCATCCAAAACCAGGCAAAGGCTGGAAGCAGATGGAACTCCCACCTCTTCCTGCAGGGAATGGGGCTGCCTCGTGCCCTCGGCACTTCACAGCTCAGAGCAGAGTGCCTGTTGTGCCCCAATGCCACCATGCCTATGCCCAGGGCTTGTCCATGGCCAGGGCTGGGGTCCCAGGGGGCTGTTCTCTGACCTTAGCCACAGAGATGACCAGCACTGCCCTGCAACCCCTGCAAATGCTGTGGAGCACCCTCTTGGCAGGATAACCTGACTGCCTGCTTCGTGCCCTGGGCAGATGTGGCCGTGCCGTGGCATGGCCTCTGAGCCACAACAGTGGCCCTCCAGTGCCTGCCTGCTGGGGAGGTGCATTCAGCTTCGGATATCATCTGCAGCCCTCCCTTAAAGAGCTGGCTGACAGAGGAGTACTCACGGGCAGGGTTTGGTTCATGCTGGCTGTTCATCTCTGTTCTGATGACAGAAATGAAAGCAATTGCATTCCAGAATGTAGCAGCACAAAAGGAGGGATGTATTGAGCCCCATTGCTATCAGCACCCATGCAAATTGTTTCTAAAACAATGTCTCGAGCATATCAGTTACTTGGGTGTTTTGGAAGGCAAGCTTCAGGAAATGAAAAGAGCCAAGATAGCTTAATTGTGCTTTTGTACCCTTATGTCTAATGTAGACTCGTTTCCCTTACTTTCAGTATTTAAAATAAAAGTCATTAAGCAGCAAATGGCACACAGGCCTTCATGTGTAAGGGCCTCAGAGTTGCAAGTGGTCTTTTTTTACTCTTCTACCCGACTCTTTTCACAATGCACGAGTAGAGCAAAACTTTTCCAGGACTACTTTACTTTCAGCATTTCCAGTGAAGCAGCTGCCGTATTAGATCATACTCAGATGGAGCCCCAAAGAGGTCAGGAGCAGCATATTAGCTGAACTGTTTATCTGTAGCCAGCCAAGGGGGGATGGTGCTGCTCAAATCAATTTTCTATGCTCCGACTGGCCCATCTTCTTGACACTTAGATGTCACTGTAGTAGTGGCGATAAAAAGGCCTGCCAAAAAAGGATGGATTTGGATTCAAGCAGGGTCCCACAGAGCCAAATGAGAATTGACAATATTAGTCTTTAGGACAATTTTACAGATAAAATTAACCAGAAGAATAAATTTTCAACAGTTTGCTTAATCTAATCTGCTTTCTATTGCATCAAATATTTCTCCCATCCACCACTGCTGTTTTAATACTTGCAAACAATACTGGCTTCTTTTTCCTTCTTCGTTTTGTGGAATGAAAATTAGGCATATAAACCAGGATATACGTTGTCATGAAATGCCAGCAAAAAAAAAGAATACACACCTGGTTTCTGTAAAGAGGAGGAGGAAGTCCCTCCTGTAGATTAAAAGCACGGAGAAGAAGTATCAGCATGTTAAATTTGGGCCTGAGTTATAGTCTTTGATATGATCTGAACCTTAGCGTTCCCTAAATTCATGTGGCTTTGGTCTTAATTTTATTATTTGGATAACTGAAGAGCAAAGGCTGAACCTCAGTTCCAGATCTGGTTTTGAATTAAAAATAGCTGACAGAAAGTTCAAGACTATCCTTATTCTAGCCTTCCTCTCTTATAAACTATGTGGATCATTGTACATCTGTGACTATCATTCATGGTACTAGCAATCAGAGACTCTGAGTTAATAATAATACATAACACATGTGTAACACTTTCCATTCTTCAGTACTACACAACTGACCAAGTGTCACAATGAGCCTGTGAAGTGTTTTGTCCATGGCAGAGATAATGACATTTCACCTGGAGGTTGACTGTGTTGGTCAAGGACACCCAGATCATACAAAAGCAGAGGTCAGGGCTGCGTGGCAGAGCTGGAGCAGGTGGAGGTCGCTGCACCTAACTTTCTCTAATACACTGCATTACACATCAGAGTCCTTGCATGCTTTTTTTTTACATATTTGTACAGATGTTTTCCACATCTCTGGCTGAAAATTTAGGGAAGAATTTTGAAAAATTGTTCAGCTGGCTCTCTGAATGGAGCTGGAAGAAAATACTTTGGTTTTATCTATGCTGACACCATTCTGCCAGCATGTCTTTAGAGCATTTTCAGGGCTTGGCTCAGGGATCTTACCACTTGCCAGGGAAAACCAAATTATTTTTTGTTGGCCCTGTGCAAATTTACCCCAACGTGGGTCTATGTTAAACCTCTGAAGAACAACCATTTTTCCTGCCTCAGCAAAGCCCAGAGCAAGCAGTAAGCACAGTTGCTGCAGGTCCAAGGCTGCTTTGCCAGGGTTGGCCCCAGGGCAGCAGCAGTAGAGCTGGATTTTCTCTGCGCTTGGTCCTCTGGGCTCCTGAAGGCAGCAAAGGAGCTGCATGCTGGAAATGTCAGCATCAACAGGATGACATGGAGTTTCAGTGCACATCTGGCACTGCCTGAATAGGAATAGGAGGTGTCTAGTGTTAGCATGTAGAAGAGGCAATGGGAGTCCCAAGGTGGGATAGTCAAAGACAGGCATTAATGCAGAGAGCAGGAGTAGGTGGAGATGAAAGCCACACAGGTCATCTTGGGGAACGGAGGACAGTTACCATCTGTTAAGGTGCCATGGTCATCTCCAGATCCTGGCAAGGTGCATATTTCCCATCCCTCTAGACTCTTGGTGAAAAATTATTTGCTACAGCTACCAGCCAGACCATTATCTCAGCTGGTGAAGATCACTGCCAAAAGCTCCTCTGGGCCAGAGCACCATTTACAGTCTGGCAGCCTTCCTCACGGTTGTATCCTTGCTTGAAGAGGGGTTTCTCCTTTTTGTTTTTCAAAAGCTGCTGACAATACAATTGGAAAAATAAGCAACTTGGACCATGTTAAGGGTGCAAAAGGGAGCACTGCCATCAAATGACCTGTGCAGCTGGGTTTGGTGCCTCTAGACACAGCACACCAATAAATAAACAGCCAGGGAGTGAGATAGAGTGTGGGGCATGGGATCACATTCACTGCTGAATTTTACCTCTGCTCCTTGACTCTGACCCAGAGCAGATGACGAATGCTACACCAGCCTGGGCTCCTCCTGCTATCCCTACTATCTGTCTCCAGTGCTACCCTAGAAAACCTTGCACCTCCAGCCACCCCTTAAGTTTTTAAGCTGTACCTCATGTTATGCCATAAATTTTCATACCATAAAAGTCAGCTCTGGTGGTCTGTAACACAGCCCTCCTGTTACTACATTTGCTTTAAAATGGAAAAAAAAAAATGCTGAAGGGTTCATAGATGCCTTTTAGGATCACAAGGGCTGGTTTATCCCGGCCCGGAAAAGACCCAAGACCATATGATTTAGGCACAATCACTCTGCCTTATAGGAAATACTGACATACAAGCTATTTAGTGCCCCATGTCTTGGGGATATGAATCAACCCCTGCACTGTTTTATTTAGCAATACTGATGTAAACTTCATTTCCAGGTTATGATACTGGAAAGCAGGAAAGGCAGACAGACCTCCTCCACCCCCATGACCAGGCACAACACCCCCAGCCTGTGCTGGAGGTTGAACCAAATTCATATCCCTCCTCAGCATCATGCAGAGAGGCAGCAGGCAGGGAATCTGAGGGAAGTAAGACACTGCTATCTAAATCAAATTTACTGGGCCAGCAGTCAAACCACAGGCACTTCCACAAAACCAAAGCTCAAGTCTTGGTCTAGAGCTAAATACGTGTCCATTTTTGCACTAAAAAAAAAAACAAAAAAAACCCAACCAACCAACCAACCAACCAATAAAACCAACGCTGCTGTCATTCCACAATGGAGGCAACAAAACCTTAAAAGCTGCTGGCAAACAGAGGT
This sequence comes from Merops nubicus, assembly GCF_000691845.1. NCBI lineage: Eukaryota > Metazoa > Chordata > Aves > Coraciiformes > Meropidae > Merops > Merops nubicus. The sequence goes on from NW_008604733.1 coordinate 111,522, forward strand.
CATCCTCTGGTACGCAAATGAACAGTGCTGGGGGAGGCAGGAGGGTTCGTGCAGAAATTAGGCCCTTGTGATCAGGACTGCTCCATCCTCACAGTGCCCCAAATGGCCATTGGTAATGAGGATGACAGAAGGAGATGTCACAGTCATGGGATTAAGGAAAAAGGCTTGACACACTGATTTGTATCCCTCACCACCACAGACCTCAGACTGAATGTTAGGTAAGTGGCTTAACCCAAAATTTGTACAGGTTGCCAGGACCTGGGTGATGAAGTCTCCATTTTGTGGAGTACCCAGTTTGTGAGCAAAGGGGTTAGATCTGCACTCCATTCTGTGGTGGGAAGCAGATGGGTCATAATCTGGACATACACAATGTGAAATACAAGAGAAAACCAGGTATTCAAATTGGCCAACTGAAATTAGAGACAACATTTCCCATAGTTTTGTATCTTCTCTCTCTGCTGTACTCAGCCCTTTCCAAAGAGAGGTAGTAATCCATATGGAGCTCAGCCTCTAGTTGCTATTAAAATATTTGGGAGTGAATATGGTAAACAGCCCAGCATTCAGGAGGGATCAGGAAAGACACTGAGCAGCTGCCCACCAAGTGGCCATCCCATGGCCGTTCCCAGCAGCACAGGTGGGTGGCTGCACCCACTGAACACAGGTGCCTTCACATTGTGGGAAGACGCATGATGAGGAATGAATCCAGAAAGCAGAGAGTACTGAAATTAAGAGACACATTAGACAACATGGCTGGAAAAGGAGGAAATACCCGCTGGAGATAGATGGAAGGAATCGCAGTGCCTGGCTGGGATAAGTTCACACTCAATACCAGCTCCAGCCAGATTTATTTCCCTGCCTCCGCTCCACCAAGCACTAAGCACAGCACTGAGTTCCGGGGCCACTGAAGCAGGACATGCGCTTATCATGGATTGCTTTTTCTGGTGCTTTCCTCTCCCTCCACTTCCAGCGTGCTTTTCTTCTAAGCTGGAGGTCCTCCCATGTTTTGGCAGCCCAGATTGCCCCCAGAGGAATTTACCTCTTCTAGCAGGGGCAGCCAGAGGCTCCCTGGGGTGACAGCTGTCTCTGGGTGCCAGTGCTTTTGGAGGAGCTCAGCTGGCAGCTCCCTTCCCCTTAACGCACTTCCAGCTATCAGCTCCCAAGGCAGTTTCCACCCCTGCCTGAACAGAGCCAGAGCCAGGATGGACAAAAGTCAAGCCTGGGAGCACCATTTTGCTTTAAGCAACTGTGTCTGTGCCCCCCAGCTTGGGAATAGAGGTAGGACACTCTCACAGGCATCCCACGTGCTGCATCACTCTCTCACTTTGATTGCCAGCTCCCCAGCACTGCTTTCCAAAAGGCATCTGCATGTCCAAGATGCCAGCAGGCAGCATCTACACAGGGTCTGGGTTTGGAATAGACTGCAATGGAAATGCATTGCAGCTGGAATAGGTCCCCCCCTCAGCTGGGGACTCGATGTCTTTATTTCACTCCCCTGCAGTCCACTCTAATGCTCAGGTAAAGTCAGAGGTTGCCCTCAGATAAATCCCTGTGTGGCTCGTTGATTTGAAATACATCAGCATTTCCTTGGGGTCGGGAGGGGAAGAGCTGTAACCCAGCTGTAATTTTTTTTTTTGTGCAATTTTCTATTCTCTCCCTCCCAAAAGAGATTTTCTGTCTGCCAGAATAACCCCAAAGTGCTTAAATTCAGTAATACTGACAGGGGAGCTAATCAGAGATCTCGCCCCCACACTTTGTCCCACTTTCTGTTTTCCAGCCAGACTCTAAGCTCATTCGGTGCCCCGTGACAGCAGATGGGGTGTCATTGCTGCAGCAGGGCTCACCACACAAGGAAGGGCATGGGGACAGGCTCTGTGCACAGAGTGTGGCAGCAGAGACAACAAGGTCAAGAGGGGCTCACGAATAGAAATCAAAAGAGGTAGCACATGTAATTTCTCAGGGGGAACTCAGTATTTTCTTGGGATAGAAGACATTTCTGGTGAAAAATGTCCACGGACATCTGGGTCTGCCAGATGATTCCCACCATTCCTCACTCAATGCTGAGTTTTCTAGTGAGTTTCCAGGAAATTTCCACCCTGGTTCCATTACATCACATGGGCCTCTCAGCTCAGGCTACACTAAGCTCTTCTCAGACCTTGCTGCATGCACCCCGTCATAGGGCTAGCTGATGAGGAAGCCACAAACATTGCATCCCTGGGGGTGGCTAAGCCTTTGTTTTAAACCAGGGAAATCTGCATTGCGGTAGGTGCTCTTGGGGGCTCAAGTCCTTGCCAGGATTATCAATGAGGAGGGAGTGTTAAGATGAAGGAGTCCTTTGCCTCTCTTCATGAAAGATGTGGTGTTAAATAAGACACACTGTGTGGCCAACATGAAAGATTAACAGCAGCAATGTGACATATTAAAAAAAAAAAATCTAAGCAGACTTCTTTTTCTTCTTTGCTCTTAATTCTACAAATGCTTTTAAAGGCATAGGTAAAAGCTATTACAGAGTGGGGTGACCTGGAAAGGAAAAATCTTCAGGCAAGGCAGCGGAAGGAGTGTTAGATATCCTGCTGAAGTTGAAAAAGAAGGCAAAATAAAGCAATGACCACAGAAGGGAGGAAAAAGCAGAAAATAGGAATGATGTGGGGGGAAAAAAAAAAGAAGACCAGACAAAGTTGCAAGGCTGGAGGCTAATCTGGAGAAACTGCAGTCCTAGCCTGAGTTACACTGGGTTTTTGACAGGGCACCACCAGCTAATGGCTCACCTTCGAAGCCTGGCTTGACCCATTACTGTCATAAGCAGTGGCAGAATTACAATCAAAACCTAGATCCCATTCCCAATTTTGGAGGTGTTCAGATATGAGAGCTTTATTTAAGGCTCCTTTTTAATAAAAAAGTGGGGAAACTGTGATCAAGGGGAAAGGATTGTCTCCATTTCCATGATTCACATCTCCCGGCACCCACAAGATATGCATTTCCCTGCTCTGATCTGCACCGCTCTGAAGGACGCAGCTGAGAACAGAGCGGGGAGCTGCCGAATAAACGGCAAAAGAGAGAAAGAAAAACGCAGTTACATTTTATTCTTCCTAACGTTTTGCTAAATTGGTTCAGCAAGCTTCCCTGAGTGTGGGAAGACGGGAAGGGGCGGGAGAGAAACTTCATTAAGTGAGAGATTCTCAGAGATAATTGGGAAGCCAGGGATAATAGTGGCAGCCTGCATTGTGCTGGGAAAGGAGGGCGCTTGCTTCATATTTGTTAATTGAAGAAGCCGAGAGTGGCTTTCTGAGGAGCTGGGGCTCCAGCTGGAAGGCTGAAGGGGATGTATATTTTTACTGGTTTAAATAGACATTAGGGGGCTCCATTTTTTAAAAAATAAGTCTCCGAGTTGCATTGGCAGCCTATGCAAAGGAGCGTAAGCACACGGTCTGCAGCCTCCCCCACCCTCCTTGCTCTCAGTCGGGTCCATGGCTTGCTCTGCAAAATAGTTCAGCCCGGGGAGGTCCCGCTGAGGTGGGGGGACACAGCCAGGACGCAGCAGCTCCCGGGAAGAGAAGGAGAGGCAGCTACGCGGCCAGGCAGAGGCACATGAAATCTTAGAGACACATGGAGCCTACCCTGTGTGACAGGCTGGTCACTGTTTGCAGACTTTGAAAATTAAATTCTCACCACAGTGCAAGTTTGAAGCTCTATCGTGCAGGCATTGGGGGCTGGTTAGGTAAGTCTGCAGTTCTGCCCGCTGTGGAATAGGTGGAGATCAGACATCTTACTGAAGACGGTCTTTTTCTGCAAATACCTCCAAAGTGCTATGCCTGCTGGTATAATTTGCACATCTCTCTGCTTGTGCCTCAAAACGATTCAGATTTTTTTAAAAAAAATCTCTATTTGACTAATTAAAAATCATTAACATCATAATGTCTTATTAGTTTCATGAATGCCGCCTTGTCTGTCTTTACTTTTTCGTGCAAATCGGAAACAGTGCGGGTCTGACTCTCAGTAGCCCTGAGGCCCACTTACTCCATGGAAGAAAAGTCAGTCAACCTCAGAAGGAAAGCACACAAGGGTTGCACCCACTGCAAGCCTTTTCTGCTCCCGGCGTGGCATAGAGAAATTCCAGCATAAAAGAAAACCCAATTCGTGAACGTGCAATGCTGTGCAATAGGCTGGGTTCTGCAAACTGCCCGGGAAAGTGTTTTTGCCAACATCAGTTATTGTTTCCCCTGCAAACCGCTCGCAGATCTAGGTCCATTGTGACAATTAGTGATAAATCACTGCTGGGAGTTCGGGCCATTCATTAGAAAAGCTCCCAACAGCCAGTTACCAGGAGAGCACTAGGGCACACAGCAACATCATGCTTCATATTTTCTCTATTTTTAATGATGAGGGGAGGAAGGTTACATTTTAGTTCTGCATATACTGTGTCAGGGTAAAATAATGCTCTTTTCTGGCAGTACTGAATCAGCACGCATCCAAAATTTGCCTTCTTCCGCTGCACGTGCTGCCCCCATGGAAATCAGTGAAAGCCTCATACAGGCATACGAGGGCAGGATTTAGCCCATAAATCACAACCCAGATCATAAATACATGCTTGAACCCTCTCTTAATATGATTCATTAAGAAGGAGCTTTTACGGTTGGGGTGGTTTTAATTATCGTTGTGTAATTTTATTGTTATTGTTTCCATTAAACATTAACAAACGTTCCTTATTTTTGGTTAACAAAGATCTTTCTTAGATTGCACAGTAGTTAATGAAAACCACATAAACGCATGCAAAAAGATACCAGGACTCTCATTCAATTAAATATAAAACTTAAACTAGAAGATCTATAAAAATCCAGATTGTAATGAATCATAAATAAATATGGAAAACTAACAACTGCCTTGGGTAGAGTAGTAAATTTATAGCCCGAAGATTTGCATTTTTAAGGTCCGCATCGCTGTCTGCATTGTGTTCGCTCTCACTCACAGAAGCTGCACATCCTCACTGCCAGAGCCCCCGCCCTCAGCTCGTTTTCTTGGCTTCTCTAGACGAGCCCTGCAATTGCCACCATACCCCAAGTGAAGTCTGCCTTTGCCCAGCATGATCTCCTAGTCTCTGAAGCTGGGACTGAAGCCACTTTCTAATCAAGGAGTGAGAAGTCACAGGCACACCAGTTTTCCCAGGTGTTTGGCTGCCGGAGGGCTGGAGACATGTCCAGAGAAGCTGTCCCCATGCACACTGTGAGGGATGCAGCTGACACCCCCAAACAAAGCCTCTCCTCCAGACATGTTGGAGGAGGAGGAGGAGGAGAAATATGGAGAGAGCAGCTGGTTCCTCATCCTTGGCTTCCCCCACGCCAAGAGGGAGGTCTGCAGCCATTCGCTAGGCTGAGTTTGCCCTCTTTCTCCAAATAGGTCTGGAAATCAATTGGCTGTAACTTTGAGCCAGTCATTGGCTCTGGTGCAAGAAGAGATGGATAAAAGGCTGCTTCAGCTACTGATACATAGTCCTTGAGCCCATCGTACACCCAAATTAGTTTTTGTTGAGTAGTATGAAGTAAAAAGTGTTTAACTCTGTAAAAACAAACCCACTAGGATGAAATAATTCAACAGTCCCACAAGGATCAGCTAACATGCTTTTGGGATAGTTACCAGATGCATAGCCAGCACATACACGGAATCCTGCCCACTGGATGTTGTCAAGCCATTTAGTCACCAGCCTCAAAACTCTCATTCCAGCCTCCTTCAAGCTTAACCCTGATATTTTAGCTTCACAAGTGTAATACAAAATTTGGAAACCCTTCCACTACTTCTCCCAGCAAAAGCAAACTGGTCTCCAGATCAGAGGCTTTGCTGGAAACATGGGAATGTCAGTATTGAAAGAGTTAACGGGTGAGAAAAGTGGAAGGATTTGATAATAACAAAGAACTCCAAGGCGTCTGCTCCAGTGTTATGGATATGTGTTGATCTGCCTGATACAGTTGTTGCCATGGTGGCAGAGTTCTCCCAAAAATCACAAAGAGTGGACAAGCTGGATGAGTGCCTGAGCAAGACACAGGAGAGGGGAGATGGCTGCAGATAGGGATGCCTTGGCCTTTGTAGGTGGGGTTTCGTTCTGCTTCTGGGGGCCATCTAATGTAAAAACGAGTCTTGTGAGGTCTGTGGTCTTTTCCAGCTAGACAGATGTTTCAGTGGCTGAAGCCAGATCTTAAAAAAAAAAAAACAGAAATCCCTGGAAGTTTCACCCAACCTAACATCATTTCTGTTTCTCCAAGGAAACATGGTGCACAGAGCCGTTGCCTGCAGTATTCACAGGAATGGCTTATAGAGCCTTGAGAATCAAGGGTTTCCCAGGTAGCCCAAGGTTTTGAAAATGTGTCTGAGTCTGCTGCAACTGTTTGGACAGGTAGGAGTCTCGATGTGTCCATTAAAGTAAGGAAGCCCCTCAGCTGCTGGCAGGAGCACCCCTAGGAGGAAAAGGCTGGGAGGCCCAGGCACGTCGGCAGCTGAGACCAGACAGGACTTGCAAAGCACAAGGTGAACTGAGACTGGGCATGCTGGGCAAGCAGGGAGAGATGGACCTGGAGGTCCTTTGGGCCTGGAGGTGTTTGGAAGGATGGGTTGAGGGAGGGGGGAACTGGGGCAAGAGAAGTTGAGATAAGAGCATGGGGATCCTGGTGGAGTGAATTTGGGATATTTGGACCCTGAAGCAGGGGAGAGAAGGACCAGAGGGGCTGTGGGTCATGGATTGCTGGAGTCACCACTTAGGCCCTTGTCACCACAGCCCATGCAAGCATGCAAGGAAGTCCTAAGCTAGGGCTACTTCAGATCCTGTGCAGTGTTGATGGTGCAGGGAGCACGTGCTGTAGCACACAGATTTCAGTACGTTTGCCTTCCCCTCCACCTTGCCCTTCTGCCAAGAGGAACCCGCAGTTCAGTGCTCCCTAAGGGGCAGGCTGCCGCAGGTGGGGAACGCTGAGCCGCAGGCGTGACCAAAGAGGTTCTCGTTCGGCTCAGCAGCGGGAGCACGGCTCCTACAAGCCATGGGAACTTCTGCAAGCTGAAGCTGGCTGGGCTGCAGCTACTGGCACCAGCACATGGGCTGCATCGTTCCAGCGTGGCCAGTGAGTATTACAGAACAAGTCAGAAGTATGTGGTAACAAACCACAAGCTTAAAAATAAGGGGAAACACATTTCATCTCCTTGCCAAGGTGGGAGAAGACAACACTTCCTAGAGGATTGCTTTGCTAGCACAGTGAGGATGGGTCTTAACTGGTAATTATTTAGAAGTGAAGCCAAAACCAAACAGCTGTGTTTGGGAGTGTGGGCTGGGGGGATCCCTGCAGAGAAAACTGTTTTCATACACAGTACAAGCAGCATGTAATAGTCAGGCTACAGATAGGGTGAGTATTTTCATGGGTCTGAGGCACACCAAATGCTTCTATATCATTCTTTTCTAAGTGGGAAGAAACATTTGCTGTTCTTCTAGCCTTTAATCAGGTGAAATAAATTTTCAGTCTTGTTACTTTCCTATTATTCATGGAGTTAATAAAAGTTACCTTGGATAATAGTATGGTAGGTAGGCATGTTTTAACTCTATGTTTTCTGGTTTTAATCTATAACTCCAGCACCAAAATGGGACATCATTAAGTAGATAAGTGAATTATATGCCAAGAGTCTTTTTTTTTTTTTTTTAATTGATAGACTATTCGGTTTTGAAAGATCATTTATGGATTATTTATTGTGGTCTCCAGTGTCCAACTCCAATATCAAGAAGATGGACTGCAAACCCTTAATTATACTTGCATGTCCTGTATGTGTTAAGAACCCATAAAACAAAGCACACGCATGCTTCAGGCTTGTAATAGTTTGATGAAGATTTCTAAATTTTTCAAGCTGCCAGTTCATTTCAAAAGACAGATTACTTCTCTTAGAATTTCATCTACCTAATTATTTCTGTCCTGATTACGTAACTGCCCCATATTTTTCCTCCTTCTGCTGCCCCCAAGTCACACTCAGAGTTAAGGGAAACGGTGCTGCTTCTTAGCATGCAGGTGACAGTCAGTAACCGGTGGGCTGCATTTGTGGGAAGGTGCTGTCGGGGACGTATATGGGTGGTATATGAAGAGTGGGGACACCAACTTAGCCCTCTTGTTTCTACAGCTGGCAGACAGATAAGAGCACAGAAAAAGTGTATGTCTAGTCAAGTGGGTTTGTACCTAAGATCTTTGCAACCCAAAGCTATCACGGGGCAGAAAACACAAAACTGTAATATAATGGTGGCTGTCACTGTGGTAGTGTGTCTACATGAGGAGGCCCATAAAACGTCTACCTAGAGGAAAGTCACCTATTGACTGATGACCTGCTGGATTCCTGGTGCCCTTGCTTCCCAGCTGGACTCTGTGAGAATGATGGGCAGCATTTCAAATGAGACTTAGGACCAGAAATCTGCATTGTGGTTTCAAACCAGCCAAGCAAGCTGCAGAACTCTTCAAGAGAGACCTGTTCCACAGCACAGCAACAGTTCAAACAAAGCAGCAGTGTGATCTGAGAAGATCCTGCAGCCGGCAGCCTCTCACTCAAGGCTTGAGGACACACGGACACATGTTTACAAGGAAGGTTTTGTCCAGGCAGAGGGGAGGATGAGCGTTTTCTCTTCAGGAGCCTCAAAGGTCTTTGTGGCTAAAGGACAGGAATGTCTGCCTACAGGGTCCAGCATCAGCAAGGCTCCACAGATATGGTGTTCCATGCCATCTCCAAAGTTTCTGTGCCATGAAGTAAAACAGGATAGCAAGCAAGCTTTTTAAATAGTATGGTGCTGCAACTCAGGTTTCAACTTTTGATAAACATAGGCAGGAAGAAAATTTTTTTCTTTTTTTTCAGGAAGAAAAACTACCCCTAGCTGCAGCACTTGCCTTCTCAAGTCAGCTATGCCACGGACCGAACAATACAACAGGAGGATGTTTTAAGTTTCTCTTTTTCTCCTTCCCCTCCCCACCAGTGTATGGCCTTTATTAGTGTTACAGCTGTGTAATTCCTCTGTAGCTCTCACAGTTCAATGAGAACACCTGTCATTCGTTTTCAGTGCAAGGAGTTAGAGGGTAGGTTTGAAGCCTCCTGGCTGGGTGTGTGCTGCATGCTGCTCTCCCCCCACCTTCATGGCAGGGGTCTGGAGGGGTCCCTGTTGCACCAGCACCAGCACAAGGTTCCCATGGGTGGGAGTCTGAGGTGCCCACAACTAGGAGAAGGGACAATGGATGCTTCTCCCATCCATTACGGTGCAGAGGGGTTCGGTAAGGGGAGCATCTCAAAGACTGGGTTACAGGGGTACAGCCTTGGCATGGGTTAAATGTGTCAAGATACAGCCCAGTCCCAATGTTATCATCAGACTGAGCAATGAGCAGATGGACACACATGTCCCAGCCTGTGCTTGGTGCTGGGGCAGGAGGGAGCAGGACTCTGCAACTTTGATGGGGCTGGTGGGTGGGAGTACCCAGCTTGATCCTACACCTGCCCTGCCCTGGCACCCTGCATGGGCTACACGGTGACCTTTGGCTGAGCCTGAAGCCTGGAGGAGAGCCAGGACTCCCCCTGAGGGTCCTTTGAAAGCAGTCCCCTCCCAGTGCAAGCGGCCTTTTTTAAGCTGTCGGTGATGTCTGTGAACTGGTGGAAGCAGAGCAGGGGGAGAGCTGGAGGGAGCAGGAGGGGAGCACTCCCCGCCTGCCGGGACACTGGACCCCTCTCCTCTTACACCCCACCAGAAAGAGGCGTTTGTTTCCAGTGGGTGGATTGCAGCCCCCGCACCTATGGTTATCAGCTTCGATAAATTAAATTTAACCTGCATCATCTCTTTGTACATCCAATGCCAAAAAACATTTTCCTCCGGACTTGGAGCTGGGGTAGCAGCCCAGGAGAGGGGAGCAGGGCTGGCTGGGGAAGCTTTACAGCCAGGCTGATGATCCAATTAAGTCAACAAAGAGCCCGAGTGATATGATCTAAGGGTCCAGGAGCTGGGAGTAAACAGGGAACCGCAGCAGAAGGCAAAGCCAAGCAAACATATGGAATAAGTTACGGGGGAGACGGTTGAGGCAAAGTCCAGAAATGAGTTCAAGAGATGCCTGGGCTTTTCTCAAGAGAAGGAAAAGGACTTGAGGGGGTCTGCTTGAAAAAAGCAGGAAGGGGGGATTAAGATAAAGCCAAAAGATGGAGGCCTGCTGTGCTGACTGGCCTTTGCTTCTTCCTGAAGCTTTTTTTTCCCCTTGTTTATTTCTTTTGTTTTTTTTTTTTCTTTTTTCATTTGACTGTAATAGATATTAATGTAATTAAAGGACGTGGGAACTACTGGAGAGATTGGCAGTAAGTTAAGGGCAAGCAGAAGGGAGTAGGAGTGGAAGCTACCTAGCAACCAATGCACAGGAGCCAATAAAATGCACAGACAGGAAAAATACAGGAAAAAAAAGAAAAAAGCCTAGGACCATGAAAGACAAGCTCAGACATCACATTCCCAAAGTCCTACAGAGACATAAGCAGGAACGTTGATCGCTATGCAGCAAGCTGGGGGATGTGACACCAGTCACAGGGTCCCAGGACAAATTCCCACCTGCCCCCTTCTCCCTGTCACTGTGGCCTTACCTTACCATGACTTGGTCACGTCCAAGCCCTGGGTAGCACTTCAGTGACACCGAAGTAAGAGCTCAGCTGGGTCTATGGTTGGAGTGGTGTTGGCAGGAAGGTGTAGAAGGTGAGAAGCACAGGTCCTCACAGTGGGTGGCTGAGGGCAAAGGAGGCAGTGGGAGAAAGACCTGGGAACCCAGAGGAACTTACAGACTTACTGTCTGTAAGTAGCAGGGCTATTTTGACTGTTCTCTGGAATCACCGGAGCTGGCTGCATCCTCCCACTCGCTGGGGCAGCCTTCCTGGCATCCCCAAAACTCTACCTCAGTGGGTGTAAGATGTGCTCCTCCCTCAAGGAGGGTGGAGAGCAGAAACAAGTCCACAGACTGTCCCCACTATGCTTTGACCTGCTTAAGAGCTTTTTATAATACTTGCAGTTAAGACCTCACATTTGATCCTGTAATTGCGGCATGATTTATCTGGAAAATGACATCCGAGAAGAGCTCACTCTCAGTCTCACTGTGCTTTCAGGAAAGACAGCAGCCTTTCTCCAGCACACAAATGTAGAGTTTCCATTTTGAACCTCACCCTCACTTTATCATTAGATGAAAAACTTGTTTGGCTCCAAGCTGTGGAGAATTTTCTTGAAAGGCTAAGCAAAATTGGGAAAGTTGTCTTTTAAAATGCCAGTCTTTAAAAAAAAAAAGAAATTTTTGCCCTCCCATGGCTGGTTGTAACTGATGTCTCTGCCAGTGTTATACACATCACCTTGCCATGGGCTTTCTCCCAGGCCATGAGCAGGAGCAGCAGTGGATCTGAAGAGGAGGGCTAGGGCTCCAGTGCATTCTTCAGGGCTTGATCCCATCCTGACTCTCACTTGGGAGCCCCCATTACAAGAGGGACGTGGACCTGCTGGAGCGTGTCCAGAGAAGGGCCACAAGAATGATCCGAGGGCTGGAGCAGCTCTCCTATGAGGACAGACTGAGAGAGTTGGGGCTGTTCAGTCTGGAGAAGAGAAGGCTCCGAGGTGACCTTATTGTGGCCTTCCAGTATCTTAGGGGGGGCCTACAACAAAGCTGGGGAGGGACTTTTTAGGGTCTCGAGTAACAACAGAACTAGAGGGAATGGGGCAAAGCTGGAAGTGGGCAGATTCAGGCTGGATGTGAGGAAGAAGTTCTTCACCATGAGAGTGGTGAGACCCTGGAATGGGTTGCCTAGGGTGGTGGTTGAGGCCCCATCCCTGGGGGTCTTTAAGGCCAGGCTGGATGAGGCTCTGGGCAGCCTGATCTAGTGGGAGGTGTCCCTGCTCATGGCAGAGGGGTTGGAACTGGGTGATCCTTGTGGTCCCTTCCAACTCTGACAGATTCTGATCTGTTTTGGCAGAGGACTTTGGAGCCCTGGTGGCTCGGTGGTTGGACTTGATGATCTTGGAGGTCCCTTCCAACCTAAATGATTCTATGATTCTATGTTACTCTGTGTTAACAGAGGTAGCTTCTGCCGTGGCTTCCTGTGGTATGCTTGCATCGTTAAAAGTAAGCACATTGATGCTTGCAGGATCAGGGACTTGTTTTGCAGTAATGGATTTGTTGCAGAATTATAGCTAACTAGCTGTGTCTTCTGCAAAAAAAGAAAAAAATTGGTTATGCTGTTTTTTGAGTTTCAGGCCATTAAAAATTACCCAGAATGTACAGTCACTCAGTAGCAGCTTCGTAGATAAGGATTTAATTATAAGCCCTGCACTCACTTATATTCTTTGAATACCAAATGTATTTTGTGATTGCTTTCAGAGCACACTATTTTTTTTTCCCAAGAAATTTGAAGGCAATTGAGCAGTTTTACAGTCTGGAGTCCTGATTCAGCAGCCTTCCCTGTTCAGCAAAGAAATGATGTGTTAAACTCCAGTGGGACTTGGGCATATGCCTAATTGGGACCAACGTTTAAGATCACATTAAAATTAAAATCTTAATTTTTGTACCGTTTTTGCGCCTCCATGTGGAACACAATTTGGTTCCATGACTCAACTTTCATAAAAAGAGATCCTTGTAAAATCTCCACTTTGCTGCAGACACTTTTGCACGTGCCACACAAAGCCCAGAAGGTTTAGTGGAAACTTTACATGCAGTTTATACATAAAATACTTTTAATACATTCTATGTATTACAATGTGTGCATGTATATATGGCATTTGAATATGATGTGTGTATTCAGAAAAGGAGGAAGAGGCAAGAAGACTTTGAAGATGCCCCCAGGGGGTTAGCCGAGCAGTTCAGCCTAAGGATCGCTGGGAGTAAGCTTGTAGCTGGAGATTCTCCCTGGCCAATGACAGCTTCCAGTTTCCCTCTATTGTGGGGTTTGTTTGGGTTTTTTTATTTTGCTTTTGGTTTTGCAGTGTTTCTTGCTTTCTTTTGCCTTCTCCATCCCACATCCCAATTCTTAGAGAATTAGGTGCTTCAGGGCATCTTTGTAGTGCTGATCTGGCCCAAGGCACCAACTGACTGTGTTGAAGGCCTAGGTTCAAGTGCAAGTTCTTCTCAGCTAAAAGATTTGTATTCAGTCCTTCCTTGTCGTAATCATTTGGCTACCAGCCAGGCAGGCCTGATATTATATCCTCTTCCAAACTCTGGCTTTAAGGAGAAATTCCATCCTTTTCTCCATGAAAGTTTATAGCAGCTGCTGTGCTCCTGGAGAACAAATCAACTCTGATGAGCCTGCATTGTCTCATGGAAAAGCCATTTTATTAAAAAATCTCTAAGCAAGCCATAAGCCAGCACACTGGGCTTTGTCCCCATGCTCTGAATTATATGTGATCTGCAGGCACCAGGGACTGTGCTGGGTTGCCAAGTCCCAGCATCCTGGGGGTGACTGAAGAGCAGGAGCCCCATGCCTGGGATCTGCCCATTGCACTGTGTTCTCATCCTGTGGAATGTGGAGAGGAAAAGCTGTTTCGAAGTGGTGCCTGGAGAACATGTGGGGAGCATTGTGGTCACTTAGACAGGGTGGGTTAAACCAGTTTGTGTGCACTGAGCCCCTGGGGCTGCTGGCGTGAATTTAGAGGAGCTAATGGAAATGTGTGGGGTATGCAGAGAGTGCACAGGGGAAACGGTGGTTCAGCGTTTTTGTCCTGCTTCCATCAGCACCTCAGCCTCACCAGAGAAAGGGAAGACACAGCCAGGGGAGGGGACTCTGGTTGCAGGTATGTTCAAGAGGGAGAATGCATCATGAATCCAGTTTGAACTGGAGCTGTGATCTTTCACACCTGCATACTAAAGGGCAAATAAGCTTCATCTGAACTTTCCCCGACAGGATTTTTTATGACGTGTTACACCAGCATGAAAAATAATTCCTCCCAACAGCTGACTTTATTACACCAAAACGCTTATGGCTGCTTCAGATTGCAGTGCCTGTTGTGCCTCTGTCATCTGCTTCAGACCTGCCAAGGAGAGGAGGAAGAGGAGGAGGACAAGACTTTGGGAGAGCTGTATCACTTCGCCTTTGCAGCACCCTGCAACTGCATGGCTTTGCTCTGCTTGTCCTTGTTCCGCCTCTTCTCCTGCTGCTTGGGGCACCAGCAAAGCCCTGCGCATTTTCTTGGGTTGGAACCACAGTGCTGAATCCACACATCACCCCAGAGCCACGATGTCCTTGCACAGCAGCCTCCACACTGTATTGGCACATCTCATGGGCAAGCATGGCACGCACTGGGTCTCACATCCCTTCGGAGCACCCTGTTCACCAAAGGCCACACCATCAGGACCCTAGATCACAGAAGATGTCCCAAACATCTGCTCAAAGCAGATGAGTACACTGCTTCCTGGCTCATTTTAATGTTCCTTCCCCTGGAGGACATCAAGCTTTGAGGAGCCAGGCCAGTTTATAAGGTGGGTGGCAAGCCCCGTGGAAGTGTCCGAGGGAAACGCAGCTCCCTTCCAGCCCCTCTGTGACAGCACGGCTGGGGACGGGAATAGGTTGCAGGGCAGTTTTGCTTAAGGAAAGTTACTGCCATCACATTGTACTCTGCTGCACCACAAGGAGTACCTGGATATTAAATAAAGAGTGCGGAGGTTTTTCTCACCATTATAATAACACCACAAACTGCTATGTTATTTATTGTCATATCATTTTTGCCAAAGGCTTTAGCTTGTCTATTGGTTGTTAGAAGCAGAAGCATTTGCAAAACAGTTTAAAAAAACATCTTGCGCTGTTATTCTTCAGCTTCCATTTCCAAGCGCTCTACCTCAGGAAAACAGCGAAACTGCCTGCGCGCAAAACGCTGCCAGATGTAGAAAGTAAACGAGCTGAGAAAATGAAATGCTTTTTATCATTTCTTTCAGCTAGAGTAATTGTACGTGTTACTCAGAAAAACTGCAGGAATGAAATTTTCAGAGGGAAGTGTGATTTAGCTGAATTTCAAATCCCTTTTGTCTGTTTGTTTTGTAACACTAGCTAGAACTTTTGTCTATGGCCGGTCATCCTGGAAGTTCTGCAGGTCTTTCCATGACGTGAGCAACCCTGAAATACAGACTCTGCCTGTCACACTTCCTCTTCCTCATCAGCAGCCACTGTGCCGTGCACCACGGCCAAGAACAAATAGCCACAGCGCACTGCGTTTGCAACGTGTTTGCTTTTCTTCCCACCCCCCACCCCCCCAAGCAGCTGACATGTAATTACAGCATATTTGGAGGAAGGGCAGAAATGAAGGTCGGGACCCCGCAGCCCACGCCTGCTGCCGCCACGCCGACCAGCCGCCCCTGCCAGCTCTACGTGACACGAATCGGCAGCGAGCCTGGCCTCACCCTGGACTGGAATCGCTTGGGATACGGGGCGGATACTGGAGCAGTCTTCCTGGACGGTGTTTTTGGGAGAGGCACAGTGCTCCCAGGATGGGAGCAGGGATGGCTGCTGCTGAGCAAGCCAGGCACAAGACTGATGGGCCCTCTACCCGTACACACTGGTAACCACTGGCTACCGGCTTTTGTCATTCAGCTGATGATGTCCCTCTGTCTGCACCGTTATTGGCCTCTTAATATTTAGCAGCCTGTCAGGCAGCTTTAATTAGTTTCTCTCTAGAGCAGGCTGTGGTCTGGGGCGCTGCAAAAGCCATTTGCAGAGGTTCAAATGTGAGGCAGTTCAGGCTTAAATGCACAGGATCGCGGGATTAAAAGAAGTGTTAAAAATGTGCCTTTTTGTGATACGCCTTCCAGCTCTAGGCGCCAGCGTGCACAGCAGCTCTGAGCACACGCAGCTGATGCAGGGTCACAGCCTGCCAGCAGAGCCGCTGCTGCCCA
>NW_008604733.1:127439-135652 GCF_000691845.1 Merops nubicus
CCCCTCGAGCCCCCCCACACACCCCCAGAGGCGTCCCTCCCCTCTGCAGACCACCCTCCAGCCCCAGAGGCAGCTCAAGTCCCCCAGCTCTCCTCCACAGAGGACACTCAGACACCAGGTCAGCACCTTGGCATTGCTCTACCCCTTTGCTTGCTCCCCACTGCCCATCCACCAGCTTCCCCACCTAACCCCATGGGCTCTCTCCTCCCCAGTGCCCCAGCCCAGTACCTCTTTTAGTGGCACTGGCAACATCACCTTAACACCCATTTGCCTTAAAATCCTCTGTTCCCAGTCAACCAAAAAGTTTGCAGTCCTGCTGCCACCCCTGATATGTCCTATATATCCTATATGACCTATCTACTCCAGACCACCAGCACTGGGGAGGGTGGCCTTGTGCTTGTGAGCAACCCGAGAATAATTCTGCCATGACCTAGGGTGGACCCAAGAGCTAGAAATAATAATTCGAAATATTTTAAACAGCCAGAGGAGACTGGCTGAGATAAAACATTGCAGGGAATTCCATGCCAGCACAAACAATATGAATTACTGAATTAGTCACAGAATGTATCGTTAACTTTCCTGGCTTTGCAAAAATAGGCTGTGTCTCAGCAGTCCGAAGGCAGCACCAGACAGCTTGAGAAGGGCCAGGCTGGTGGCACAGGGATACGGCTGAAAAGAACCCAATTAGTGGTTTTGTTCTGGCTTTGTGGTGTTTCATGACCTCCCTAGTTGTGCATACTCTCCAAAAGCTGGTCTGACCTGGATCACTGGGATTCAGATGTTAATTCTTTTCCCCATGTGAGAGAAGTAAAAGTGGCCAGCCTGGCATTTGGGACACAACGTGCTGCTCCACAGGTCAGAAAGGCAGTTTGGCTCTCAAGGCAGCATGTGGCCTGGCTCAGCTGTTTGTGAAATGAAGGCAAGTCCATAGTGGCCAGAGCAGCTAATTACATCAGATTTTGAATATTTGAGGAAAAAAATCCCTGGTATGAAGCAGCTCTGGCTTTCCTCATGTTTCTCAGTCCATGTTCACTCGCTGCACTGTGAGATTCCCAATCTGTTTGACAGCATGTTGCAGGGGTTGCTTGTACCAGCTTGCTTCTCAGTGCAGCAGAGGTGAAAACTGCACAGATATTTAACAGTAATAACCCTCACACTCAAGCACTTTTCAGACATTTACTGCAGGCAGCAATATCTCTGTTCTACAGATAGGGATTTTAAGAGAGACAGGGATAACCTGAATTGCCCAAGGTCCTATAGGAGAAGCATGGTATGATATCAGAGCTGCAAGTCTTGCATCCTTACCTTACAGACCCATGCAAAGCCTGTTAGACTAAACCTTTCTGTATTAAAAAGTCTCTCTTTGGGGAAACTAGTGATCCAACTCCCATCCTGTGTCCATTTGGCAAATTGTTTCTCACAGCCCGTGCACTGCCTTTGAAACCTGTCCTGAACCCCCATGATTCCAAATGCTTCTTGTCTGTTCCAGGTGACCTCCAAACCTGTTTTTTGCAATCAGAAGTATTTTTAAAACTATATTTTAATAGAAATTAGTATTTTATTTTAAAATGCTGTCATATTCAACAAGAAAAAAACCAATAGCTTAGACTTCTTGTGCTGCTAGTCATCTCGGTAATGCATTGTTTTAATTAAAAGCTCTACCCTCTTTGTCTGGTAAACACAGCATACATTATTCCTTTCTGCATGATGATGTTAGATAAGGGAAACGTTCTGCAGACAGGATGTTTTCCTGTGTTCTGGTTTGATTCAGGGAGCTTCCAGACGACGAGATCTCAGATCCAGGAAGGGACACGGCATATGCCTATGTGGGTTAAAAGCAGCTCTGCCACTGATTGACTACATGTTCTTGGGCTTATCGCTCAGCCGAAATATTCTCAAGGTCATTAATTATAGGCTTCAGAAAGAGCTGTGGGGTTTACAGGTTACTGAGCTTTCCAAGGGCTTTACACACACCTTCTAGTAACTCACTTCCACAGAAAATGGTCAACAACAGCAAAAGCTTGAGTGGGCCTACCAAGCTCCCCAGACCCCTAATTCAGAGGTAAGCAGAGGGGACTCAAGCAGGCAGGATTAGCCAGGAAACACACCCAGTCGTGACACAGGCAGAGCCAGCGGTCAGAAGTTTGGGTGTTAACACACTGACGCCATTTAATCGGATGTTAATTCCAGCGAGGGAAGGAGCTGGCTGGAGCCTGCGGAGAGTGCTGGCAGCAAGGAAAGGCACAGATCCCCCAGTCTGCTCTGCAGAGAGACGGGATGTGATTTTGGGGTGCAAAGCTGTATGAAATGTCCAAAGTGCTGCTTGGCTTATACAGGAATCCTTTGTGTCCTTAATGAAGGGAAAAAACAGGGCTTTATTCTGAAGCTTTGTGTATAATCAGATGCCAAGTTGTAAGGCTCTGGAAAACACACCAGAAATAATAATTGGGAGGAAATAAAAGGTTTTGTTCAAAACAGTGTGTGATTTAAATAAGAAGTGAAAAAGAAAGTGTGCGGGATTTGAGCATTGGGAGAGTGAACTTTTAATTCATTTGCATTGAGATTACAGGGGGAGGGGCAGCATTTAAACCGGTATAAAAAACTAGTTTAGATGTAAATGAGAGATAATGGTCTTTCGTAAGGAAATAAGCAAGGGGATGAACTTTGGCCGTCAGGAACCTGCCGCAAGTCCTGGCATTGTCACTGGAGCTGGAAGCCCCAGATGCAATAATTAGCAATGAGTTTGCAGATCTCAGCACCGGCGGAACAAAAGGGCACGGCAGCTGAGCTGGGCCACCAGCTGGGAGAAGGGGAGGTGAGCTGGCACGACACAAGGGATCATTACCCAGCAGTTTGCAGAGGGGAAAAGAAAAGATCCGAGGTTGCAGCCTGGGGCAGGCATAAAAGCAATCTAGGGTTTGTGGGGTTTAATAGTTCCCAGCGCACTGGCATTTCCAGCTGCAAAATTCCCTCGGCAACTGAGCCAAAGGGGTTGAGGTTTTTAAAGAGGTCCTGCGATGCCCATGGAGACAAGTGCTGCTATACTTTAACCCTTGAAGACTCAGCTGATTGGTTTGGATTAGGGAGGCACGCTGCTGGAGAGATGCAATTTGGTTTATAATCATCCCATATGGCTCTGCTCACCTCCTTGAGAAGGAAGCGAGACTAGGATGCAGATCACAAACCCCTGACTGCTGCAGCTGTTCTGTGGTTTTCCCTCCTCTTCCCCAGCACAGGATGGTGTCCACTGCACAGAGAAGTTAAAGCCACCTACATAACAGCCCACATACATCCTGGATCCTGCAAGGGTACCATTCACCAACGCTTGGCCAAAGATCTGAGGTTTGTTATTGGTATTATTTGTATTTACCAGAGAAGAGCTGGTCCCAGTTTGCTCTGGGAAAAGCCCAGCTGTCTCCCCAGGGTCCCTCAGCTCATGAAGGGATTGATGGGTCTGGTTGTTACTATCATGTTATTATTTTTTAATTGCTCACAAGGAATGGCCTCCCTGGAATGCAGCGTTTGTTTCTGCTGAGGCCGTCATGGCCCAAATCCTCCAACCCAGGATGGCAGCTTCTGGCGTAGCAACCCTCCTGCTCGTGAAAGAATGTGCCCCCGCTCCCTTCCCTGTGTGTGGAGCAGAGCTGCTTGCTACAGGCACATCTGATGAATGCCGTCTGTTGCCACCTCTCAGTGGCCTGCCTAATCCCAGGCAGATTTGTTATAGATTTACATGTGGAGTGACCTGGTTTCTGGGTCCCGTCCGGAAAAAATAACTCTGCTGTCAACCGAGTGATGCATGAGGGAGGCAGCCCTCGGGTCAGGACCAGGCTTTACGTTCCCAGGACTGGTAGAGCAATGTTATTTTGCCTCCTGGTCTTATGCCACCATGCTTAACGCCCCGTATGGCAATTAAATACTGCCAGGGCGTGCAGCCAGCTGAGGGTCCCGACCCCTCATGGTATCACTGAAGAGGTCTTCATCCCTCACTCTGGGCTTTCACTTGTGCCTTGCAGGTGCTGGCTTTGCACACTGTGAGATGGGGTCCCAGGAAAGATGCCCCAAACCCTTCCCAGAGGTTCCTGTGCAGTATGGGAAGCAGAGGAAATGGAACAGCCTGAGAGCTGGGAGAAAGAGATGTGTCTACTGCATAGCAGCGGAGAGGGAGGTAAGGGGCAGCTTTTTCAGTTCCCTGCTAACCTCCAGGTTAGCAGCCAACACCCCAGTGCTGGGGTTCTGGGCAGGGGGACTGGAGGTGCAGCCCCATCTCTGTCCAGGCACACCAGAGCAGCCCTGATTTCTACCCAGGTTTCCCACACAGAGATGTCAGAGAGCCTGAGAAGGATGCACAGGGAAGAAAGCACCTAGATTGCAATAGCCCTCACCCTGCTGGGCAGCGGCAATTTAGAAAGCAGGTAGCAAATCTGTTCCCACTATGCTCAGGCCCTATTTTTGTTAGTTTCTTACCAGCTTGAGCCAGGGAAACTCCTGAAGATCATCACAAGGACCATTTACTCCTCTCCCTCCCTCCCCCAGGCTAATCCTGTTTTGCCACAGTGCATTTTGCAGCAGCTTCCCTGCCCGCGTGCTGCCTGCTCTGCTCTCTCCTGCTGCCACACGACCCCGAGCCCACTGTTCTGCAGAGCGTCCATGTGCTTGTGTGTGTGGGAAAAGCAGGGAGTGGAGGGAAATAGTCCTGGGCTTTCTGTGGTCTTCTGAAGCTGCTCAGCACTGCAGCCAGCTCTGGCTTTGCAATGCGTGCACCAGGATCCCATCTCTCACTGAAGGCTGCCAGCCACTGCTCAGTGTGAGCCCCAGGGCTGGAGCCTGGGCCCCCATGGTCATGTCCTGCAAAGAGAGCTCCATGATGATGTCTTCAGGAGAGCCCAGCCTGAGTACCCACGGGCTCCACCGCCTGTTTTTTCAGTGGAGTGAGCAAAGGAGGCATGTAACCCTTTGACAGCAGAACTGGTGATGCTCTTCCAGATACCCAGTCCCTGACATCCATGCCTCATTGTGGCCCTGAGCAAGTTGTTTGGTCTCCGAGGCTGGAAGTGTGCCATATGGTACCCTTGGCCTTTTGGGAGAGAGATGTCTCTGGTTCGGCCCTAGCAAACTGAATATGAAGAAGCAGATGAAGGACTGATATTTGAAAAGCAGAAGTGGATCGAGGAAAGACGAGTCCCTCCTCGAAATAGCAATGTGCTAGCATGGGCAACAACCATCTGTCCACCACACTGTCTGGCCTGTGCCAGGCAGCACACAGCTGGCATAGCCAGGGGGGCACAGCTCTGCTGCGCGGTGCTGGGTTGGGGACTATTTAACTTCCCTTTTATTGAAAACACAGCAAACATTCCCAGACAGATTTGCTGCTGGCATCACCCTGTCCATGTTAGAGCAATGCCAGGAGCAGCTTCTGCTCCAAGACTTGATTGTCATGAGAGTTGTGAACCAGCATGGGGAAAAGCCACCATAGGTCAGGATCCTCTCGGTGTGGAGCAGTGCAGGCTGCTGCGACAGAGCTGCCGCAGCTGGGGAAAAAGACCCCACTGGGGGAGGAGAGGGGAGCACGGGCAGGGGAGGGCTGTGCATCCAATGGAGCTGTTTGCAATAACCACTCTTAAAATGCTGCATCCCACAGACTGGGACCCCAGGCCAGTTGTGTAAAGTTCTGCTCTTTGGCAGCGTTGTGGCCAGCACCCCCACCACCTTTTCCCAGCAAGAAAAGCCTGGATCAGCAGTCCCAGTTTATACAACACTTCACACCCTTTGCCGTGTGCATTTGGGAAGAGCAGGAAAGCTTTGGTCTGGAAACCAGAGCATGCTTGGGAGCCACCTCTCTAACTCCCAGAGTCCCAGAACTGAACACCCACCCAAGCTCAGGAGAAGCTTGCACTGAAGTGGGCCATGCTGAGTTTGTTGACTTCTGTCCCTCTCCTGGTCCTCTCTCTCACTGTTTCTCTTTTTTTTTTTTTTTTTTTTTTTCTTTTTTAGGAAATTGAGAAATGAGTGCCTTGTCACCCAGCAAGTCAGAGGAGAATAGTCCTTCACGGATGGGAAATCTCAGAGCTATTGGTAGTCTTGGCCAAGTTTCCCCCTCTGCTCCATCAAAACTTTTGTCCTTCACTGCTAAAAGGGACAGCAAGTCACAGATTTGGCCAGCCCTGGGGCAGCAGCATCCCCTGCCTCCCCCTGTCCTCTTTATCCATCATTGATTTTAATTTTCAAGTTGGCTCCTTACCACCAGTTTAAAAAATCTCCACAACCACTACTAATGCATTTCAGGCATAATTTTCCCAGGGAGGCTGTGTCCCCTTACCATGTTCTCCTCATGCTCCTGGGAAGGCCAAGCTGATTGCATTCATGCACCACTGTGCAAGCCTACAGCTGCTTCCCACCCTGGAGGATTCCTCTCTCTGCAGCAGGATCCCTGAGAAGAGTAGGAGGGCAGGGGGGGTGATGCATGGGGGAACAGCGGTGACATCCCTGGCCCTGGCTGCTGGGAACACATGAGGGGCTGGTGTGGCATCAGCAGAGGACAAGCAGAGGGAGGAGGGGAGCAGAAGCATATGCACCAACACAGAGAGCTTCCAGAGAGGCTGGAGCAGAAAGCAAGCCCACAGCAGGCCTCGGTTGTGGGTACAGTGGATCAGCGAGACACTGCATAATCCCCTGAACTTTGGGGCTCATGGCAAGCCCCCCTTCTGCTCCACCATCGAGGGTGCCAGCTTCAAGGGAAGCATGAGCACAGCTTGGAGGCTCTTTGTCAACCCTCGGCAAAACGACAAGGCAGCTCCCCCTGCCAAGGCCACACTCCTGTCCCCCCCACCAGTATGGGAGTACGCCCCAGCTGCTCCCATCCCGCTCCTCAAGTTTTATCCAGTGTTGCCACTGCTGTGCTGCACAGGGGTGAGCTGGAGGAACTGCCAGCTTTAAAATGGCTCCTGGAGAGACCTCCTGACTAGTAATTTCCCAGTTAATCGTGTCCTGGTAGAGGGGACTCTCACAAATCATCATCGCCTGTTGCTCGGAAGCAGTGCTCCCTCCTATGGGTACAAGTAATGGTTCAGAGGAGCAGCCATGGGAGAGGGGGATGGCTTTCCCCGTGTTCTTAGTTAGCTAACCATGGGCCTGTGATGGATCTTTCAATGTAGCTGTTACCACCACTCCTCTTCCAGAGGCAATTAGCCCACTTCCCCAACTCTTTGCACAGGCCTAACAGGCAGTAATGGGGAATATAGAAGGGAAGTTAAACCTGATTGCAGAGCCACAAAATCAACAGGACAACAGCAGCAGAGGCTGGGTATTGCCTGAAATGGGATGTAAAGCTCATTTCCTTTCACTCAGCAATGGATTCATTCCCAGCTCAGGGAGAGCTGCTGGCAGTAGGTCATCCGGCACACTGTTTTCTCACCTTCTTTGGCTTTTGCTCTGCCAAAACCAGACCAACCGGATGCTTTTATCAGGGGTGATAACCCATCTCTTGTGCCTGGGAAGCAACAGTCCTGGCATAGTGTGCCCCTCCAGGATGCAGTTTATGGTACCTCATGTCCCTGTGGGGCATGGGGCAGTGGTGACTGTCCCCTCCTCATGGGCTGTTGAGCTGCATGGCACAGGGCTGTGCCACCAAACTGCAGCACAAGGCTTCCTGCAGGCAGCTCACACCTCTTCATTCAAAATGTCCTCCCAGTACCCCCGTCCTTCCTTTGTACTGCTGGTGGGGTGTGGGTGGGTATGAGGCGTGAGGCGCTGAACTGGCAGGAGAGGCCTGAAAGGGTACTGAGGGGACTTTTTGTACTTTTGTTTTCTGTTGCAGCCATTATCCTAGTCCACAAAATGCATGAAACAACCTGGATCCAAGAAGACTGTCCCAGTCCTACTCCCACTGTGAGCAGCAGTAGGATGTAAAAGCTGAGTTTCTGCCTTTTTTAACATTATTCCTGGTTCTATCAGGCTCCTCCAGCCTGGCAGCATTTCCCAGGGGAAGCTTCTCACTCCTGCCAGCACCCCGGGGGCACCTGAGGGCCAGGTTGGGACAGTCCTACCACCCGCCATGCCCCTCAGGCCCTCAGCAGCCCAGGTCAGTGAGAGTCTTGCAAGGAGCACAGAGATGCCAGCTGCCCTGTGGGGGTTCTGCACAGGGATGCTGTCCTGGCTCGGCACAGACAGGGTTGATTTTCCCTGGAGCCGGACGGGAGCTGCGGGCGGGCAGC
>NW_008604734.1:0-5681 GCF_000691845.1 Merops nubicus
TTATGGTGGGTGGTTCTCCCTCCCATTTAATATTTGTTAAGATTATGTTCAGATTTAAGGTGAATCTGAACATAAATGTTATTCTTTTATAGAGTTTTCTTGTACTTTGGTATTCAATAAATTCGTGATGTATCAGGAAAGATAATCAGGAAGTACTTATAAATTTGTAGCTACAAATTGCAATTTTTCCTAAAGGCCTTTTTTTTGTTCTGGAGGATAAGGAATTTCACTGCATATGAGGGACAAAAATATATACTAGGCAGTGATTGTTGCTGATTTTTATCCTACAGATAGCTGGACAATAAACACTGGGGAGGGAAAAGAGAGAGACATTTTGAGTAACATGTGTTTCTTTTTAATTACACCAAAATTGTTAATTTTAGATTTTTGATTTTTACATGTGCATTCAAGGGTACTATAAAAAGACTGCTCATTGAAGTTTATTAGGCTTCTAATCTGAAAAATAGAATGTAATTGTACTGAAATTAAATTTTCAGATGAGACACTTAAAGTGATAGCAAATCCTATTATTATTCAGACCATTAGTATGGTTCATCAGCTTCATTTCAGCTATTCATTTATGTTCTTCTGACTTCTAGTCATTTCCTGGGCCTTTCTCTACATTCCTTTCAGTTATAGATTTCACAATCATTTTTTTCCCAGTTCTGCTTGTCTTATCTTTATAATCTACCCTTTCGTTTTCTAACATATCTGCTTTTCTTCTCTTTCTTTTCAGCCCCTTAGATATCAGTGTTTTTTAATGTGTTGTAGGGGAAAATAGCAGAGAAATGTATTAGCAGTTGTGGAAATAAAGCTGTAAAATTGCTGTTAAAAAAGAGAAATGGGACCTGATAAGCAATTTAGTCATGGCTGACTTTTCAGTGTGGGTTTACTGATAACAGTTACAAGTTCAACACTGTTCTGATCACCTGAAGCACAGAAATTATATACTTTGAATGTCTGCAGGCTTGAGAATATGGTCAGCAGAAAGCTACCCTTTTCTGGTAGTCAGTATGAAATAGAATTAGCCACTCAGTGTAGTGCTACCACAGACTTTTATCTGTCCCTAGAGCACAGATCTGTGATAAATGCTTGAAAAAGTTTTAGGACTGTCTTTTCATTATTATGACTAAACACTTTTTCTTGGCTGAATGGTCTTTTCCTCAGCTATGGATTCATTGTGAACTTAGAATAATGATCATGTTTGGTAAAATTTTTCAGCTGACCTTTACTTTGTGTGTCCTGATTCTTTCCTTTAAGAGTACTGTTAAATCACTCTACTCATTAACCAAGCTGTGGACAGTATTTTGGTATCCAAATAAAAAATCATGTTCAATACTCTATATAGTATGTGGTTCTGTATCTCTTAACATGTTGAAGCTGGAAATATCCTTTCATAATTCAGGCAATTGCAATTCTTTTATTCTTTCCACACTTCATGAAGGAACATTTTTTTTTTAATTATGTTCATTAAGAATCATCACTCCAGAGAGGGTCACTCTTGGAAAATGCTGACATCAGCTTATATTCTCTCATTTTTCAGACCATTTCCCCCCTCCATTTTCTTCTTGTAATGGCTTATGTGTAATAATCTTCTCCTTCAGGGACCGTGGAACTTTTCCAATGTAGGAGGCAAAACCTGTACAGTTATAAAATCAAGTTTTTCTGGAATTAAAGGGAAAGATTTTAAATTGTATTATTATGCTCATGCATAAAACACTGTAATCTATCTTCAAACCAAAATAGTCTTTGAGTACATTGCCAGAGGCACTGTAGCAAGATCTACCATGCTACACTGCTAACATAGCAGATTTCATTCCTCTTCCCAAACAAAAGCCTGCATAACTTCTTTGAATTCTGAATGTGCATTTCTCCCCTAGTGTGCCATACTCAAATTTGGGATTTTTTAGGTATATCACTGTTAAAATTACATCTGCTTCTACTCAATCTTCTTGCCATCTGCTGTAGAGATTGCTGTCTCTTTTAGAGCAATACCGATCTATTTATCAATTTTTCTTGTAGTTCTAAGTTTCAAACTATATTTTTCATTATAATGGTGGCAGCATGCTCAGAACACCATTTTCTGCCTTACAGCAATCTTTAGTAAATTAAGTGTTCTACAGCAGCACGCTGAGACAGCCTTGGGTCAGATGCCCATAAAAAAAAATAAGAAATACATGTTGCTTCAGAAGCAATGTGTTCCTGGCTGTCCTGGATGGACCACCTCATTTGCTGGGCATGAAGCTGAGCAGCACCTTCTGCAAGAGCCCCCTGGGCGGCATGAGAGCTGGAGTTTGTTCTGGGCTGCAGGTGCAGTGCAGTAGTGACCCAGCATCCAGCTCATTTAATTGTCATGGAGAAGAGGACTGCTCAGGCTCTTCTGGGAAGATTTGAAGAGAAGGTTAAAAGCAGCGACTTCCCTACTCAGAGAATAAAGGGGGAGAAACAGGGTAGTTCCCACTAAAAGGCTAATAGCTGTGCTTCCTCCACAGTACCAAGCAAAAAGATCATGCTTGTGTGATCAGGTCACCTTTAACAGCACCTTTCCTCCAGGTAAGTGCCTCTGTCCTGACATAAGAGGACATGCTTACTCATGGGGTTTGTTGTTTTACCCAGAGAATCAACTGGTGTTCAGTGATGGGACTAAGGGGAACCTTGCCACAAACATTCACCCTCTAGCAGGACTTCACAGCTGAAGGTAAAACACCTTTGCAAAATCAAGCCTTCCTGAATGAAAAAGGATTATAGGACAACTTCATCTCGGCAACAGAAGGCACCTTCAGAAGGACAAGCACAATGAGTAATGCTGCATTTAGGAGAAACATTCTGACTTACTGGAGGGCAATTCACCAGGACTGTAAGCAGACGGATGAAGGCAATGTTAAAACAGGTAAGCTCACTCTTCTTGCTGCTGTTGTGAGATGCCTGCCAAGGTATGAAGGAAGCATTTCACATGCTCCTCCAGTGGCCAGATCTGAAGCTATCCCAAGGTAACTGGGAAGCCCAAGTGCTCAGCCCCATTTACTGGACATGAGGTTGAGCAGCACCTTCTTCAACTGCCCTCTGAGAGGCACAAGAGCTGGAATCATCTGCTCAGGAAGAAGAGGACATATCCTAGAAATAGGTCATTGGTTTTGTTTTCTCCTGCACTTCCCCCACTCCCCTGACCCCCCATCTATTTATTTATTTTTATTTCATTTTAGTGCAAGGAGAGGAATTTTTGTTTTGTTATTTTGAAGACTGTGAAGGCCCTTAAGCAGCACATGAGAGGATAGACAAATGTGAATTCAGCCCAAAATGTTAGAATGGATAAGGCTAATGACTATATTTGTAGTAGCTGTCAAATTTTGCAAAGATATTGCAAAGATATTACAAATAATTTGCAATATAAAAGCCAAACATTCCATTTACCTTTCAAGACTGAAGAAGGTTGTTCCAAAGCATTTTCTCTCAATTCCTGGAAGTTTTGTTTTGTACAAACTGAAGAGTTGTTCATGACTCTAGCCAAGGATTTAAAGATTCAACTGTTATACGGCCGGATAGCATTATGAAAGACATACATAATGTTTAGAACATGCCTTAGAAAGTTACTAAAGTGAGCAAAACAATCAAATCTGAACCTTTTAGCTTCTTTCTTACACAAAAGTCAGAATTCTTGTATTTAGAAAATGCAGATTGTTTAGCTTTACTTGAATCTGAGAGAAAAGGTGCACAGGCTTGGAAATTTCTGTCATACTGCCTAAACCACCTTACCAGCAAGAGTCCCTGTAAGAGCTGCATAGGACATCATTCAAATGCATATCTCCTGACGTTATGAAGAGATTAGTAGACATTAGAAAAAATACATGTCAATGTAACTTCCTTTATTGGTGGAATTTTCAGTTTGCCACTTGAGAAAGATAATACAGTGACTCAGTTATTCCAGATTAATGTCAGGTTTATTGTAAACAGGTGACAGATTAAAATAATGTTAACATAAAAGCCATAGTGATGTGAAGTGGTTTAGGCTTTTGCTTCTGTCATGTGGATTATTACTGGTGTCCACAATCTAATAATGAAATTTCCAACAATATCAGATTACTGCAAGCCTTCCTTTTCTATTCTGTCTTTTCTCATCCTTCTCCACTCCTGGTAGATCTCACTTCACCTGGCTTTTTTCCATCTTAAACCACAATTTTTATACTCTTTCATTTCCCTAGTCTTCATGTCTATAAGTAATAAAACATGGTGGATTATGGTCCTATGGTATTTAGTCGAGCATATAAAGACCATAGGGCCACAAGTCCATTATGGAATTCAATTCATCTTATTATATGACTTTTTCTGTCTCATTTTCCTGCAAAGCTTCTTTCAGAATGGAATGGCATAATGAACAGATTTAGTGGAATGACCAGGTCATCTCCCCACATCCCCAATAAATCTGTTCATCTCATTTCCTATTTTTAATTTTCCAGGGGATTGAGAGTCCTACTATAGTAGTTATCCTGGATATGAAATGTATATGTTCGTAGTGTATGCTCAGTACGGGTGTGTAACAGTTTGGAAGCAAACCAGTGAGACAGTCCAAGTCAGAAATACATTTTAATAGGAAAAAATAAAAGAAATGCAAAAGTACGAAGAAAAAATACAGACAGAGTCAGAATACAACCTGACACTGTTGGTTAGGGTGGTGGTAGCAGTCCAGATGAAGCAGTGGTCTCGTAGAAAAGATCTGGTAGCTCTTGTCCTCTGGAAATCCAGTGGGTAAGGCCCCCTGTGCTGTCCTGAACCCCAGTTTATATCCAGGTGGGAGCACTTGGCTCCTCCCCCTGGGTGGAGCATCTCACAATGGGTTGATATCAGTCTGTGAGTCATGCAGTGGGTCCTTGATTGCCCATTAAACAGAAATAGCTCCTGGGGGGAGCTCTGTGTGAGTTATGGGCCAAGGCATGGATGGGCCCATGAACAGGGAGGACTCCTCCTGCTGGGTGGGAAGGTGTTAACATCTCCCCTGACCTTGAACCTCTTTCCTTATCTGTTATAGCCTGGGGTGTGAGGTCTGTCCTGGGCAGCTGCTACCCATGATTTTCTTAACAGCCCATGAGCACTGACATAGAGAGTATAGAATACACAGTTTTGGTTCTACCCACATAATGGTAAACTGGTCCCAGCCCCTGTAACCATGACAGGCTGACTCTCCTTGTGAATGGTAGACCTATAACTGACCTGGGCATGTGAAGTAAGTCTGCTGAGGCTACTGGAGGTGGTTTCCACAGGCGTCTCCTACCATTCCAATGATTTGATACATTGGATATTGCTGTCTGACACACAGTCTAAAGTTTGACTTGTAGTAATCTGTACTGTAGATAGACAAAACTGTTTCCTTTTCAATAATAATGGCAACCTGACCACCACAGTAACAAAATATTTTCTTCTACAAACTAGGCGTGATTTTTTTTTCTTAGCATTTTAAAAGTAAATCAGTATGTGGATGTTCAGAACATCCATGTAGTTGTAGTTAAGTGTCAACTTCCCAACCCGTGTTTTAGTAGTGGCACTGGTGAAACTATCACTGTTCTTGGTATAGATCTGCAGTTGCAGAGCAAACTTGGATGAATAGCTGTTGTGGTTTGAGGCTTGGAATGGGGGCGTGACCTTCCAGCAACCGGGAGGACCCCGGGTGGGGGTGAACCCTTGTATTC
>NW_008604734.1:5777-27841 GCF_000691845.1 Merops nubicus
CATGGGACCTTGGAACCATTTCTGAGGGTTTTGTATATTTTATTTTTTTGTATTTTTCCCCTAATCTTTGTATATATTATTTTCCTTACCTCCCATTTTCGTTTTCTGTTCCTTGTTAAACAATATACTTCATTTTTTTTCCCAAAGTGTGTCTCTCTCTCTCTCTCTCTCAGGGGGGGAGAGGCGAGGACATAGTTCTGTTCCATATGGGTCCTGCCCTGAACCCCTTTTTACACGGAACCAGAACAACAGGTTTTCAGTTTACTTCTGCAGCTAAGTTTTCAACACTGCTGTTATCCTGACATGAATCTATACTGTAATGTGCTACTTAATGGAATATATTTTAAGCATATTTTGAGCATAGGTTAGACTAGATGTCTCCTGAGGTCTTTCCAACTTCAATTTTCCTGTTATGTGATGAGTGTTGTGTCTGAGGAAGAATTTGTCACACTTGATGAAATATGCTTCACATTGTTCATAACATCTTGAAAAAAATGTAGAAAGCTTAAAAAATCTTCCTTTTGTTGTACTAAATAAAACCATATTTAGTAAAACACTCCACAAGTTTCAGTTTTTCTAGTAAGAGAACCTATTTTTCAAGCTTTGTTTTTTTTACCAGTGTATAAAAATAGGTTAAATTTGGCGGGTCTTGTATTTAATTGATATAGGAGGCTAGACAAGATTGTACATGCAGTATCATTTTCTCTCTGAGAAGAAATTACATCAAACAGCTCCAGCCTACAAGTTCTAAACTTTGTCTTTAGACATTTTACTAGTCTAATATAGGAGTTTCTATACTTTAAAGGTATTTATTGATCAGGTTATGTCAATTAAAAAGCTTCCTATAGATGTCAGAAGGAAAGCACACTTGCTGTTTTTCTCCAAGCACCTAGAATTCTACAAGGGTTTTATGTAATTGAGATAACACTAGAATATGCATTACTGCATCTGAAATTCCAGGGTTCCTGGAAGTTCCTGAAAGTCCAGCATGCTCAATATGTCTTTATTCTCACATTAACTTTCTTTTTCTTGTTCTTTGTAGTGTCTGGGAATGATTTACTGAACTGTTCTCAGTGCTAAAGTGAAGCATTGCATAATTTTTCATGTCAGTTTAAAACCTTTGTGTTAACTTTAACTAATGGCCTGAAACATTTAATATCATGTTAAACTTTAAGGCCTTCTTTTTTTTCCCTAAGTATTTTTTCAACATGTAACATTTTAAATAGGTAGCCTGAATGAATAGCAAAACTGACCTCAGAAGAAATTCTTCAATCATCCTCAGACTGACTTAAGCAAAAACTTAAAAAAAAAAAAAAATTATTTAAATTGTAGAATAATTTCAGTTGGATGATATCCCCAGAGGTCACCTGGTCCAGAGGCAAATTTAAATTCAACTTCTTTGCTAAAGAAAGTTCAGCCTGACATTTATTATTTAATCCAGGTAGCAGACTATTCCATCAGTTCAAAATTATCTCTTTCCAAAATGTAAGATAAATGACTACTTATCAAGAATATATTGATTTATGCATGCTGGGAGTGATGACCTATGTATTTTATTTTTTTTTTTTAAGGTGCAGATAGACTTTAACTCAACAGCAATTGTGCAAGCAAATCACTTCTTAAAGCTTCTGGTAAAGACTGACAGATAATTCGCAAGGATAATGGCATCATACCTAACTTGCACGCTTTAAGTACTCCTCTTTAACACTTCCAAGAATCTGTAGATTCTTTTTATTTTTTTTATTATTTTTTTTTTTTTACTTTGTTACTAACTTTAGAAGCCCTACATTTTAATATATTTCAGTTCTACAAATATTTAATTTCTTTCCATTGGAAATAACATTGAATGAGACAGAATTGTATTATCACTTTGCTAGAAGATGATAGAGCTTTGAGTAAGCTAATTCTTTAATTCTTTTATAAACACCTGGAAAAAATAGGTAGGATTTTTCTATTCCACTCGGAAAGGAAAGACAGATTGGCCTGTTATTGTGTCATTCTTCTTAGTTGAGGTAACCTTCTAAACACCCCAAAGTGGAAGACCTCTCTCAGGAACCAGCTAGAATCTGATCACCGTATCTTATTACTAAAGTCAGATATTAAATATTAGAAATTTCCAGAAGATGCTGAATTTCCTAAAACATGAGTGTAGCAGATGTAGGTCATTGAAATTAAGTGACATACAAGGAATTGTAGAGGTAGGAGATAAATGTTTTTCAAATAAAAGAAGAAACTGGGAAAAACAGGATTTGAAGGACAAGGATATATACTAGATAAGCATAACCAGAAATTTTAAATTTTAATTGATGAGGCTCTATTTTCAGATTGCAAAACAAGAGCTTAATTCATTAATCATTAGGCTTAATTTTGATCTTTTTGACATTTTGGTTGAAACTGTAATGCACTTCATGAAAAGTTACTTTATGGTTTTGCTTTTGTTTTAATTTAGGTGTATAAAAATAAAGTAATAACATGTTTGAGATCATTTTTTTATTGGAAGATAAGAGGAATATTGCCCCTGAAAATCAAACTTGTGATGATATTATTTTTGCAAAACCAAACTGATATCTTCATCAAACTTTGAGATAGGATATTGCAGGTTTGGAAAAACAAATAGATTTAAAGGGAGAAACCCCTTTGGAGTGACAGAATTCTCTTACACGTTTTCCTGAAATAATATTCAATGTTTCTCTTCAGTAAAAGAAAGCATCAAAACCATAACATGTTCATAAATAAGAAAAGTGACCTTTCAAAGTGCTTACTGCAAAGTGACTATTCTCATCTCACAGTGAGAGCCTGTCCACCTCTGGATTTTAGCGCAGCTTAGTGATTTCAGTGGTTAACACATGCCTCTGTGTTTTGCTGAATTGATACATTAGGTTATATATAGTGTTATTTGCATAAGTGCACTCATAGAAGATTTGGAAAACAGTAATTAAATACATAAATATCCTGTAGGTTTTACATTAAGCTGTGCCATTTTCCATAACACAGCTGTAAACGGGCTATACTAAAGAAATATTTCTGAAGAACAGCTATTTAATTATTCATAATAAATTTGAAGCAGAAATGTCACTACAGACTATCAGGACATCAGTCTGTGGTGTCCATAGGTACTTTGATGTGACACAGTAAATAATAGTTTTTCTTGAAGCAGCTTGCCTTCCACTGAGATCATCTGAGGAAGAGTGGCAGCAGCCTCAGGTGACAGAAAAACCCTTTTCCTAGGGACTTAGAGGAAGATGGTACAGACTTTGTCTTCTAGGTTTACAAATACATTGAAGTGGGTGGATAGATGGCCAATCTGGGGACAGGACTATATTCTGGAAGAACGGAGTGATTAAGGGAGGTTTGTGTACAGAACATTTTATATTATACTTACTCTGAGTCTGCTTTTAAAGTTGCTTGTAATGTGTCGTTGAATGCCACTTTGGCCACACTTTTCAGTGGTAATGATGTGCTGTCCTTACCAAAGACGTTGCTGTGGGCTGCTCACCTTGGTACTTGTGAGTTGCTGCATTTGTACTTCTTCCTCCTGCTGGCGTAACCCTGACTCCCACTCCTGAGGAAGTGCCCAGTCTTGCACCAGACACATCAGCTCCTTACCTAGAATGCATCTTCCTTGGGCCCGGTTTATGATTACTTTCTTGTTTTTCATTTGCCTAAAACATAGCACCCATGGTATAATGTAATTCCTGTCTTCTCAAGTTTTTTGGTTGGCTGGCTTGGCTCCTATATCAGTGTCCTGGTTCCGTGTAAAAAGGGGTTCAGGGCAGGACCCACACGGAACAGAACTATGTACTCGCCTCTGCCCCCCCTGAGAGAGAGACACTTTGGAAAAAAAATGAAGTATATTGTTCAACAAGGAACAGAAACGGCAAAAGGGAGGTAAGGAAAATAATATATACAAAGATTAGGGGGAAAATACAAAAAATAAAATATACAAAACCCTCAGAAATGGTTCCAGGGTCCCACGGAGTGAAAGGACAACTTCCCTCTCCGAGCTCCAAGGCAGGAGTGAAATTAGAACCCACTTCTTGCCTCTTATCAGAGTGTGTGTGGGAAGGGGAGGGAATACAATGGTTCACCCCCACCTGGGGTCCTCCCAGTTGCTGGAAGGTCATGACCCCATTCCAAGCCTAAAACCACAACAATCAGTTTCTTGTCTTAAGTCCTTGGTGCCCCCTGAAGGTGCTATTAGGAAGAAGATGTAGACAGCCCATCCTAGGTCTGACAGAGGACCATCAGACCTGCTTTACATGGGCAGCAAGATCAAAGAAATGTTTCTAATGTGATCTGTGCTTGGCTTCATTCCCATAAATCCCTTTAGTTCCTCACTTGCCTTGTTTTGAAGTTTAACTTCTGTATCCTAAAGTCTTCACAACAGCAAGGTCTGAGGGCACCCCGACCCTCAACTGTGACAACAGCAATGATCTCAACTTAAGAGTAAAAAAAAAAATTCATGCTCAAATGAAAATTAAAATAGAGTTCAATATTCAGTGGATATTTTACAGTACTTCTGATGCTCATAGTGGAGCTTTTCCTAACATAATGCAGCTGTTCTCAAGTGCCTGACTTGCTGAGAAGTCGGAATCATCTTTACTAACAATTTTTTCCAGGTTCTGAGCATCTAGACAAGGAAAGGGAAGGACAGAGAGTGTTCAACAGCACATCAGTTATTCACAACTATTCCTTCTTCTTGCTTTTCAATTCCTATTTTCTGTTTAAAAATTGGACTAATCGTTATGTGTGGTAATAGCTTTAACTGAGATTGGAAATATTCCATTTAAGTTGTGAAAGTACCACAGTTGTCAATCTTCTCTTCTGCAGTAAAACAACAAGATATAAAATATTCTGACTTGTAATGCTGTAGTTAAGTTGTACTGCCAAAGTGATTCTTTGTTTAAAAAGAACCCTGTTGTGAAAAATTAATTAATGTTATTGCTCTGAAGTAGCTTTGCCTTTGTTTCAGACTCAAATGGTTATGAGGCTTTGTTTTTATTAGAGCAAATGTTTAAAGATTTGTGTGTTTATTTGTAAAGATAAAATGCTGTGATTTTTGACTTTTCTAGTTCTTGCTTAACAGGGACTTAATAGATGTACAGGAGGTTATACTAGTATTTTTCTCATACCTCAAGTAAATATACAGACATTCCATTGCCCAGAAATCAGTAAAGCTGTGAACTTTAAAGAGCTCCACTGATTTTACGATTCTCAGTTCAGGAACTGGGACAAATTTAAATTTGAATTTTCTGAGTTTGAAGAAATTCAGTCTGTCCAAACTTATCTGAGTTTGCCAAATCTTGCTTTTATTATAACAGTTCATAAAGTATTTTGCAAGCAACTTCTTATTTCTCTAGATTTAAAAAAAAATGCTAAAATGTATATACAAGCATTTATTTATGCTTATTATTGAGGCCTACAGGAAAGCTAGGGAGGGACTTCTTAGGAGAGCTTGTAGTGACAGGACAAGGGGTAGTGGCTTCAATCTGGAGAAGGGTACTTTTAGATTAGATGTAAGGAAGAAGTTCTTCAGTATAAGAGTGGTGAGACACTGGAACAAGTTGCCCAGGGAAGCTGTGGATGCTCCATCACTAGGTACGTTTAAGGCCAGACTACATTGGGCCTTGTGCAACCTGGTATAGTGGAGGTATCCCTGCCTACAGCAGGGGAGTTGGAACTGCCTGATCTTTAAGGTCACTTCCAACCCAAACCATTTTATGATGCTGTGATTATTCTAATGTCTGTATGTATATCTGGTATGGAGAAAGGTCAGGAATACATAAAGATTTTTCTATTTCAAAATAATACTGTTTTTGTTCCCTGTTTATTGCTGAAAGGGTTTGCAGTAAAAAGCAATGGAAAATACAAATACTCCCCAAAATGGTAACAATTGTTGTTAAGCACCTCTCAGCACGACAGCACTTTGTGTTTGGCTTCAGAGAACAGGGGCAGGAGAGAAAGC
Source organism: Merops nubicus (assembly GCF_000691845.1). NCBI lineage: Eukaryota > Metazoa > Chordata > Aves > Coraciiformes > Meropidae > Merops > Merops nubicus. The sequence goes on from NW_008604734.1 coordinate 11,743, forward strand.
CCAAAGAAATGCAAGACAAGCTACACCTTAATGCTGGATCCATAGAAGCAACAAGAGCAGAATGGCATAATATTGGGAACTGCAACCTCTCAAGAAAGTATTCCTATATTACAGATTCAGGGGACAAAAAGATATCTAAAGGACTCCTTCAGCTTAGGTTTTGCAATATACCCTTTTAAAAGCAATCTACCAGAACTCAAAGTAATAGTGGTTAATATTGATGGCCCTTAACGCTACTGGCTACAAAACAACTTTTTTTTTATTTCTTCTTTTTAAATTTACTGGCATAAAATATAGCTTTATTGGGCAGAGCAAGAGTGCTTTTTATACTGTGAGTGATGAAGCCTGAGTTAACAATATTTTTTTCACATGGCTGAAAAGCTTTGAATGTGCTTTGTAAATACTGCCACCAAATGACTAAAAAGAACATGCAAGGGCTATATAATTTCTCACTTGGACATTAAAAATATTCCAAAATGTTTAGTGAGTTTTCATTACAATTATTCTTGCTAAAATGTCTTCTCCAAGGTCCCAAAGTTCTCATTGAGGGGATAAGCAAAGGATGTTGCAAACAATATTTTTTCAACAGTAACTGACTTAGCTGTTTTACTTGGGAAAGGATTGTATGAAAAAGAAATACTTACAAATATGGGGAAAAAATAAATAATAGATTTTCTTGATTTTAGCCAACCCCTCCACCCCACCTCCCCCCTCATCAAAACAAACAAACAAACAAAACAACAACCCTCCAAAAAAAACCAACAAAGCAAAACAAAACAAAACAAAACCAAAACAAACATAAAACACAGTGGTTGCATCCTACTCTGGAATGAGAATGAGACATTTTAAAAGAATATGCTTACAAGATTTCTTGCCCCATTGTTATGGGATTTGGGATATAGTAACACAGACTACAATAGTTAGAATAAGAAAACTCTTTTTCCTCTCAAACTTGTCATGACATCCTAAGCCACAGCATACAGCAGTGGTTTGTACCAAGAAAATGACCGCTAAGGAATAAATCCCACATACAAAATTCACTCTAATTGTGTGATAGAATAGGATATATTTCCATATTGAAATGTCAATCTTTTATTGCAACAAAAACACCTAACACTGTGAAAAAGACAAAACAAGGTGATGGTTTTATAATATAATGAAGAGTTCAAATCCACCACCTGTTTAAAAAACAAAAGCAGGAGCAGGCCTGTTTCCTTTTGCCATTAGTAGCTCTCAAAGGCTGGTGAAAAAGTCACAAATACTGTTGAATTAGGTAGAAATACCCAGCAGTATGAAACTCATGAAACAATACGGAGAATTGCTTGTTCTTTTTCAGAAGCTTGCAGTCAGCACAGCTAAGAAGGGCAGGGAAACTAGAAGGAACATCTTTATATATTGTTGAACAACTGGGTCAAGAGCAAGGTTTCTTGGAGTAGTCTGCAATCCTAATGATCTGACACTTTAGTATTATGAATATAGTTATATTTTGTAGTCAAACCATAGGCTTTGTTCATAAAAAATGCATTTATTCATCAGTTATGTCCAAACTCATGCAAAAAGGAGACAAGACAAATAATGATTTCCTGGTTTTCCTGAATAAGAAACTGTCTTTTGAGTGCAAATACATTTGTTATAGGCAGGGGAAAAACTCATTCACTTTACTGGTGAATTTAAGCAGTTCTAAGAAAACAGATTAAGTGCTTTAAGAGTACTTGGGTCATTTCTGTGGGATGGTCAGAGATGAAGATCACAGAAGATAAAAGTCTATTTTTGGCTGAACTTTGGGCAAAAGAGACATTTTCAAATGGCATATGAAGTGCATGAAATGTCTTGCCTTTGACCTCCAGTGAGTAAAATGCTTATGGTGATACAACCTCTATGCAGAGACGGAGAGTACAGGACCTGCATATAACAAATGTGTGAACTGAAAATTGCAATAGACATTGATTAGTAGAAACATTGGCTACCAAGCAAATTTCTTGGGCCAGTAAAGCTGCATCCTGTGGATTGTTCCCTCATTATCAGAATACCAGATGAAAGTGGTTTTTATTTTCCTGTTTATTTGTAAATATCCAGAATTATTTAGATTTTTCTGTTTCCAAAACTACATGAAGTATGAAGAAAAATAATCTTCCTAATATTGAAAATTGTATGGAAGATTTCTACTAAGGATGAATGTAACATGGAAGCATCTGTTTTTGATGGAAGAGTTTGCTCACTTAGTATTTCGAGCCTAGATTTAATCGGACAATTAACAGAACCAGGATTTCAGTTCCATCCAACCTGTAGCTTTCTTGATTTGTTGGTTTGGTTTTGTTTTTTTAAAGTGTTTTTCAGTTCCACCATTTCTTAGAATCAGTGAATGATTGAATATCATTTTATTGTTGTTTGCAGACTATTTGATTAGTTTATCTACCCTTCATGTAAAACCAAATTCTCTTTTGCATGTACCTGAGCATGCTTTCAAGTCTGGGAAAGAATAGGGTTGAGGAAAGATTTTCTTTAAAATCATTCTTTCTTGTTTTACTTGTCTATATCTTCTTTTACCCTACCACCAAAAGAACCCTCCCAAATAAACAAGAAAAACAAAACAATCCAAAAGAAACCCAAACAACCACCCACCCCTGCCAAAAACAGCCAAACAAAAAAAAAAAAAAACAGTCTTCTATTCTGTCTTTTAAATGGACCATTTTATAAACAAGTAATTGTCACAAAATTCAGAAGGTAACTAATTGCTGTAGTATTAAGAAGAAGGAGTAACCTGAATAGGTTTCCTTTTTTCATTGCTGTAATGGTAATACTACTGTAATAACTTAGAAGAGAAAAAAGAGAGAGAAGTCAAAAAATTATTTAAAACTGAAAACATTAATACACTATTCTCTTCTCACCTGTGTTGGGATAAGAAAGGAGATCCAATTACAGTTGAATCTACTGCTAATCACATCAATCTTACTGAAGGTATCGTCTTTACTTTCAATTTTTCTTCCTATTTTAGAACACTAGTTTTGAAAATATTTCTGGTTATTTTATAACAGTACTAATCAAATATTAATTGCATTTCCAGTTATTATAAGACTGAAAACTTGCAAATGTAGGAGCTTCAGGCTGGGATATACTTGCATTCAATTTGTCCTCCCACTTCCACTCCCACTATTTATTTTTCCCTCTTCACTACTGTTATGCTTTTATGCTCTGATATCCATTACATTCTGCTCTCCTTTTCTAATGCTGCTCAGAGATAAAACTCCTATGCCAATTTCACGTGGAAATACCCTTATCTGTAAGCTTTACTGTCCCTGATAAATACCATACACTTCAATATGACCGAACCCACTGAGCCCTAGAGATAAAAGAACCCAAGTAGAATCGAAGTGGCAAGCTTGTGGCTTTTTCATGAACTAGAATCTGGTTTTCTGTTACTTTCTGGGCAGCTGATACAGCTGAGCAATCAGACAACCAGCTGCAGGTGAGAAAGGACAGAAGGATTGACCAAACATTCCTAGACAAAAAAGAAAAACCAATACAAAGAATCATCATTTCTCATGTACAGTGGTGTCTTCTAGTGGGGAAGTGCCCCTTTTGATTGGTTACCTTGCTGGCAAAGATGGGCAGCCTTTGTGTTTTCAGTAAGAGTGGTGCTCCTCCACTTCCAAAAATTCCATGGGGTCTTTTGCCACGTGACTCAGTTTGCAGAGCTCTTCCCCAGAAGGAAGTGTGGCCGAAGTCCTCATTGTGATCTCTTTTGCTTCTTGATATATATTATTCTGAGGTACTCTGATTTGGGTAGGTCTTTTATATTTGTGATACCTGCTATAAATACCTTAGTTTTGTATATGCAGAAAATAGTGATGGCTACTATCTCAGAATAAAACTATCTTCTGCTTGTTCAGAAAAGAATTATTAGCTTAGAAATACATTCCTGTTAGTCTTTGGTATCCAGCTGCCAAAATATGTAAGCTTTTAAGGCTGTCTACAGCATTTCCTTTTCCTTCATAGAGTTCAGGTGAAAACAAAGTCAGCAAATCAAATTATCTACAGAATATACTATTGAGAATTTCAGTATTTTTAAATTCCTCAGACAGAGGAGGGAATGGCAGTACTGCACATTCAATCAGCTTTCTGTTCTCTCATGCTTTAATCCAGACTGAAGACACAGGGGGTTAAAGCTTTCTAAAAATCACAGGCTAAAATAATAACAGTTGGGAAGAAATTCCAGTTTGTCAAGTGAAAAATGTCATCCAATATTGTTATTAAAATCAGTGCATAATTCAGTCTTGTTTCTTTTATTTCTTTTTATGAAAAGAAGAAAAAAGAATCTTTTAGTCCTAGTCTCCATGATAGACATCTGTGCTCTTGGAGTACATTCTTCCTCATAATAGCAGCTGATGAGACAACTGATGTTTACTTTAAACAGGGCTGGAAACAAACAAAAAAAATTTAGATTGATTTTTCCCCTTCCCACCCTAAATTTCACATGCTCAAGAAAGCTGTGAAGGACTTCTTTGCCTAAAGCAATAGCTACTTAACATTAAGAAAATGTGAAAGTTGTATTTATAATGAAGAGTTAAGAGTGTGGGAATGTGTGGTTTGGATACTTGTGAAGAATGGCCCAGACCATTGAAATTTATTGAAGGGCTTGCTACAGATTGAAAAGTGTATCTTTCCTTACCCCTATTTTTTCTGTTACACCTTTACTTTCCAACCTCCCTTTTGTATCTATCCTAGTCCAATTTCTCAAAAATATCTAATTTTTAAATGTTGATTAAGTAAGTCAGTGTCTTTTTTTTTTTTTTTTTTTCTGTGTTAGGGACCCCCTCACCCAAAATTTCCCCTCTGTGGTATTTCCCCTCTTCTGTCTTTGCTAGAATACAGCTGGAGACAAAAGCCTGGGAAAAAAAAAACTTCTGGTAATCATGACCTGCCTGTTTACATGATAGGTGGCTGGCAGTGTAAGCCAGTGATGTATGCAAAAAGTACAGCATCAATTCCACTTAAGTTTTTGAGTATTTGTTGGAACCATTCTCAAATTTTCACTGACCAGCCACAGATCTTCACCTATCCATCCTATTTTGTTAAGTCTCTTTTAAACAGCTGTACTCGTCTTAGTTGTACTGTAAATATAGGGGGCAGAATGTTTTTTTTTTCTTGAGTTGTAGTTATGGAAACAGGCATTTTTAGCTTCATGAAAAGTCAGAAAAGAAACAATACGGCAACTTGCTGTTCTTCCTAGTGGCAGGTGAGAAATTAATGTGCCATCTCCCTGAATCTGTTTGAGGAGATTTGTATCCATCCATTCATTTACTGTATAATATAGTAGACAAAGATTCCCACCACTGCAGATGAAGGTGGAAGAAGCATCACATTTCCCACCCTGGTTAATTACACCATAAGGGAGGGTAGGAGCTACAACTTTTTCACAGCACAGTGTCATTTTCATTAATAAATCCAGGGACACCTAGGATGGTCTTGGATGTGCCAGAGAATCTGAAGGAAAGGAATATTTATGAGTATAGTAGTCACCTGAAGAGGAAAAAAAGGAATTAAAAGTTAGCATAGCACTCTGATAGCTGTGAATCACCTACCTTGTATGCACTGAACATGGGAAGATCTGCCTGACCCTGTGAAAAATCAAAGTAATACGTGCCAGCCAGGGTATACTCTGATTTAGATAGTGTGTTCATACAAGCTGAGCAGGTACATTTTCCATTATTCGTTGTTGAATCTCATGGGAACAATTCATGTTGCTCAGTGCTCTTCATCAATTTGTTGGAGGTTTGACCTTTTGCTTAATCTTCTCTGGTTTTCTTTGGTGCTTTTCATTGCATAGGCATTTTTTTGTGCCTGCTAAGCCTTTTTTGCCACCGTCCTTTCATGTAGTCCTGGTGTGAATCTTGAAGTTATGATGGCTTTGAGAAAACGGAGCTTGAACTGGTTTACAGAATTTACAGCATCCATTTTTATGTAAAATAATTTCCAAAAATACTCATCTTGTCCTGGAAAAACTGCTTGGCTAAATGTTCAAATGAAATGTAGCAGCTGCTACAAACAGATTTCCTCCTGCCCCCCCTTCCAACAGTGAGGTTAAAATTTTACTATTCAATCATTCAGGGAGAAACTGAACAGAAATATTTAAATTTAATATTGAAAATTTGCCATGCCTTTCCAGGTAGCACAATTGGACACTTAGTTAGGAAGCTTTAGGAAGCTTAAACCTGACAGATATGCGAATTCAGTAAATCAATAAAAGCTTTCCCTTTTTGGATTTCATGTCTAGATGGATTGCCTTCAGCCATATTTGAAAGATAGTGTACTTGTTTTCCTTTATTTTTCTTTCTCTTCTTTTCCTATTTTATTTTACATGCAGCCTCTATAGCATACTAGCTTCACTAAAAAGAAAGTAGGAGACTTTTTTCAGTGATTTTTCAACAGGCAGTTTAGTACAACTCACCAGCAGGTTCATGTTTCTTTCAGAAAATTACATGAAAAGGTTAGACAATCCAGCCATTGAAATAATGACTTTAAAAATCTCAAAATATTTAAAATCCTTTTCTTTAAAAAAAGAAACAGGTGTATTACATGACATTTTCACTGAATCAGTAGTCTAGAATGATATTCAACAGTAAATATTGCAAAGAAATGTAATTTTTTTTTTTTCTTCTTTTTTCTTTCTCCCTAGCACTTGCAGACAACTTCATTATAAAATATATTAAATTTTGCTTTAAGAAGCCAGGAAGATGCTGGGAAAAACTGTAGGAGGACTGTTCAAAGAAAAGAGGGACAAATTACATTTTAATCATCTAATTGTTGTGTAATTAGAACCAGATGACATTTCAACAGCATCCATGTGGAAGTATGGCTTTCAATTTTTGTGAAGGAATATACTAACTAAATAACTCAAAATAGCAGCACATTCAAAGAATGGCCATTATTTTTTTGGGTACATACTAGCTGATCTGATATGCTCCCTCCTACCCCACGTAAGAATAGTGTTAAAATTTTGCAAATCTGAAAAGCAGAATTATATCTTCTCTGTTCTAATATTTTCAGTTTCCTTAGGTATGCTAGTTGAAGAGGACCTCATATTTTCTGTTTTTTATAGCCTTAACAGGAAAGAAAATTCTGGTGTTTGGGTGTTATGTCTTCATTTAATGAAGGTAGAATTAATGGACACCTGAATGCTACCAAACCTTCTGGCCTAATTTTACTCTTACTTCTTACCCTTTCTCTTCCCTCCCTTGTTTCCCACTACTTTTTGGGACTGAAACCAATTCAGCTACGGAAGAAAAACACCCACAGTTGTAACGCTGCTTATCCACCTCGTCAGTCTTCTCACATGATAACTTTGCCATGACCCTTACTTTTCTGACAGACTGATGCCAAACGCTGCTCTTTCTGTAAAGGGGTGGGTAAAATGCCATTTCTTCTGCTTGCTCAAGGAAGACTATGTGATAATTTGATTATAAAATACGTTCTTTGCATCCTGGAAGAAAGAAGCATGGCAAAGCTGTTTGCACTAATTTGTGATTCCTTGTTTAGAAGTACTTATTCAACAATAGGCTGACAAGGACTCCTGATCAGTCACATTTGGTGAGAAAGAGATAAAGTTGTGCTAATAAAGAGGATGTTATCATTCCACGCTCCAGCTTGCCTTGCATTATGAATATATTGCTCTTTGCAGAGTCTCCAATCTGAGCGATTTCTAATGTACAGCAGAAAATCAGTATTTGTTTAGGCAGAAATTATCTGAACATATACCTAGAGCTGCAACACTTCAAAGAGAGTGATGAGCTTTATTTGGATGATACAGAACAACCTAGTGGGAACTTTCTGAATGGAGGCTCCCCGTTTCCACTACAGACTATTTCAGACACTCCATGTTTTGTCTACTTTGCCTCCAAACGATTAAGATATGGAACATTGTCTTGACTGTCCTTCTTTCTCATCTACTGCTGCCTCATCATGCTAGTAAGAGACTATATATCCATTAAGACCTGATGTTTAGCATTTACTGGTTCACAGCACACCAAATGCACTTTGAGGAAAAGAACTCTAAAAGCTTTTGTAATTGCCTAAGTGTAGAACAAACAAACAAAAAGTCCTTTGATTTCAGTTATTATCAGAAACCCTCTACTTTGAAAGCGTCAGTGAAAGATGGTTTGACATACTCAAATGCCATTCCCCAAGAAGGCCAATGGCATCCTGGGGTGCATTAGAAAGGGTGTGGTTAGTCGGTCAAGAGAGGTTCTCCTCCCCCTCTATTCTGCATTGGTGAGGCCACATCTGGAGTATTGTGTCCAGTTCTGGGCCCCTCAGTTCAGGAAGGACAGGGAGCTGCTGGAGAGAGTCCAGCGTAGGGCTACAAAGATGATGAGGGGAGTGGAGCATCTCCCTTATGAGGAAAGGCTGAGGGAGCTGGGTCTCTTCAGCCTGGAGAAAAGGAGACTGAGGGGTGACCTCATCAATGTTTACAAATATGTAAAGGGTGAGTGTCAGGAAGATGGAATTAAGCTTTTTTCAGTGATGACCTGTGATAGGACAAGGGGGAATGGGTGCAAATTGGAGCATAGGAGGTTCAAGGCGAATATCAGGAAAAATTTTTTTCCTGTGAGGGTGCCGGAGCACTGGAACAGGCTGCCCAGAGAGGTTGTGGAGTCTCCTTCACTGGAGTCATTCAAAACCCGCCTGGACGCCTTCCTGTGGGATGTACTCTGGGTGACCCTGCTCTGGCAGGGGGGTTGGACTAGATGATCTTTCGAGGTCCCTTCCAGCCCCTATGATTCTATGATTCTATGATACTCTTCCCTACAGGGAGAAAATAAATACAGAAAGTTTACCTTCTCAGACTAACAGGTATGTGCCACATGTGTTGGCTTTCTGCCAGGACATGAACCACTTCCCATCTGGAAGCCGTTAATGTGGCACTGTAATGGTGTTATGGAAGTCCAGTGCAAAGGCAGGCTTCATGACTACTGTCTGCTGAGGTGGCTAAATGGATCTTGGCTCATACATCTGTGCAATGACACATCAGGAATAACTATAAAATGCTCACAGTCTTACTTCTATAACAAATGCGTTAGAACGTGGGATAGAACCACTGTAATTTAATATTTTTTCTTATGTTTTATTTATTTGAGAAGGGGATCATGGTCTGTCTATGTGATTTCAAAATATTTCTTCATGAAAAAATAATAAATAGGGAACATGGAATGAATGAACCTAATCAGCTGTTTATAGATGGAGTATTATAACTCATATTTTTCTTTTAAATATGACAGTCTTTCTAGTGTGCATAGATATAAACTCTCTACGCTGAAATTTAAGTAACATGGACATTTTTCAGCAATTCATTTGGGTTGGTTTTTTTTTGTTTGTTTGTTTGGTTTGGTTTTTTTTGTTTGTTTGTTTGTTTGTTTGTTTTTGTTTTTGTTTTTGGTCATGGTTTGCCTTATTATGTTTAGCATTTACATCTTACCTGGAACTTTATTGGCAAGATTTCCAAGAACTGTTTTTTTTGCTTACACGTGATTTTAATTAAAAACAAAGCAAAACAAAACAAAAAAAACCCCAGCATGCTATCAGGCTGTAATCTCCTTTTCAAATGGAGTACAAAATTAGTTTCATTTGATGCTAAAGGTGACAAAAAAGAACTGTATAGAGGGCTATTGATCGAATCAATCAGGTTTTGTGAGAGCACGGGAGGGTGTTCCTAAAGCTTTACGAACAACAGAGCTGTTGGGGTATCAACAAGCTAATTTGGAAAATAAATTGCCATGTTTTTTAGGGGGTAATTTTTTGATTCTGTTCGTAGCACTGTCACCCACCAGGTTAACCCATGCACCTCAATTTTCTGAGAAGCATAACGATAGTACTCAATAAATCAATAATACTTGAAGCTTTTGTGCTGTGGCCAGCCACGTTGCTTGAATTGCAGAGAGTTGTAAGCTTTTACTATGACTTGATGCACATAACTTTTGTTTCTGTTAAGGAACATTAAGACATTCTATGATTTTATGGCATGGCTTAGATTTGTAGCTGATGTTACACTGTTAGCAGACCAAGTGATTTGATGGCATCATCTAATCACTTTCAGCCTGTTTCTGTGATATGGATATAGGTGGAAATGGAAAAAAAGAAAGAATTTTTTTTTAAATATATGAGCATACAGTTAGAATAACCATTTCTCTGCTGCAAAATTCGGTGAGAATACACCTGCTTTGCGGTGGTTGCAAGCAGCTACAACTAAAATAATCTAAAGTTGTGTCAGATAATTTCATGCTGATATGTGTCTAAGCACAGAGTAGGAAATGGCACAGTAGAACAGCCTTGTATGATATATGCAGTTTTTAGGACACTTCATAGTATTTGTCCAAATTATGCTGAATAGTTCATAGTAAAGTAACCGGTTAATTAGTGTTCCATTCCAGTGGAACATGTGCTATCTCTGAACTTGGTTTTCTGTCTTTTTACAATCAAATTACATTCCTGAATAATGATAATAGAAATCCTACATCTTGCATTTAAGTTATTTCTCTACAGCATTCTTCTGAGTTTGCAAAAAATATTTGGTCCACTACCTGTCCTAATTTTGCAAGTGTCTTGTTTTGTTTTGTATAACAAAAATTCATTCTAAATGGGGATCTAAATTACAAATTAACAAATTCGCCTCTTCATGGGGAGTAATGCAGAATTTCTAGTAAAAAAGCCCCATGAATTATTCCCTGCAAGAAAAATTTAGCTGTAAAAAAATAAAACAAAAAATAAGATTATTTAGTGATTACTTTTGAAAGATGGAGGATTTATTGGCTGAAACAACCAATATTTTACCTGTAAAAGCTAACCAGTTGTTTCTCATTTTGAGATACTAAATCTTTTTCTACTTTATTCAATATTAGTTTTGTACTCTCTAAAGCATTCAAATCATAACAAAACATGAAACTCATTGCTAGCAATGAATACAAGGATTTTGCTTTAACAGAGTTAGAAGCACCTACAAAGAAAGAGCTTATCTTAACCTCATGAACAGAAACCTAAACAAATGAAAAATTAATCTTTTTTCATTATTAGAATTGAGAATTACATTCTTCTCTTTAAATGGTAAAACAAAAAAATGCTGTTAAGTTCCGTCCTGCAAAGATTTTTGAGATTCACTTTTCTTTGGCTTTCATATTGTCTTAGGAAAAGTCAATATCTTTGAATGGTTTTTTAGGAGGGTGTTTAGGCCAGATAGTAACTAGCCACTGTAATAGCTTTCTGAGACGATGGAGAAATTACTTAAAATCTTATATTGCACAGGCATGCCAAAGGCTCCACAGAGCTTTTCAAATCTCTGACACATGGCTTTAATATGAAATTACTGATATTTTTAAAACGCTTTCTCTGAAGAGAATAAGAGTTGCTCTATTTGTGTGGACCCACAATCTGATCATGTTTTCCACAGCCACATGACCATGTTGATAATTGCTACAACTGTTTCTTTTTTTTTGACAATTCACTTCTTAGTCCATTGATTATTTAATAAATAGCAATTCTATTCTACTACTAATGCTTGAGGAATTCCCCTTGAAGTATTGCTACTGGCTGTGTGATTATAATCCTCACTTGAGATGTAATGAAAATCAGATTCGCATGTGGAACTGTTTAAGAATTTTCTTCCCTGTTCTTGACCAGAATATTCTGCTGGAGAGAAAAAATCCTCTTTCTAAGGAAGTTTTTATTGAAGCAATTACATTTTATCAAGGTCTCTTTCCTACTTAATCAGTATTTGCCAAAGTAAATGGTATTAACAGAAAATTTCTGACAGGTTCCAGTCTCCAGGTAAATCAAATTTATGTTATGGTTGGGTTTTTTTTTTTTTTTTTCCCCTGTAGTGATATTAATATTTATTTTTCCTTTTCAATGTTTGTGTTTAAACTCAACCCTTAGTATCTCTTCTCCTAATTCCAATTTGAAATTGGAAAAAAAATCTCTCCTTATATTCAGAAAGAATGAGATAAATCCAAAGAAGTAATTTTCTACAGGAATGATTGAAATTAGATTTCTTGTTGAGGTTGTGCATTTAGCGATAGTTTATGGGGAAGCAAAAATAAAATTATATCTAATTATGCTGTATAGGACAATTCCTGTATGTCCCATTTAATTAGTAGTGAGAACAATTTAATTTACAGCTGAACAAGGAACAGAATGTAGATGAGGAAGTCTTTGTCTGGTGATCCTGGCATACTGGACTGATATGTTAATGCAACACATGCTTATTGTGGAGTGTTTTACTGAAGTGCTTTCAATTTCATTGTGTAATTATCGGTGGAGAGAAGTCGAAGAGAAATAATTATTCACGTGCTGCATTCTAGAAAATTTTTTCTTTCTCTTTTGTGAAGAGGATCAACAGAGCTATAGCAACTTCAGAAATAGAATAAATAGTTTGAGGTCAACTGTATGTAATTTTGCTGGCACATTTCTTTTGTAGAAGCAGAATATTGCAGACCAAGCTTATCCAAGTCATGGCCTGTGTCATACCCCATTGGAACTTTGCTTTTCCTGTATAGGTTTCCACAGAATTCTTATAGCTTCCATCATTATTCCTAAATAGTACATGGTAGCTGCCCTGTAGTTTTCTGGGAAATGCAGAGTGGTATTTAGGGGTGACAATGAAAATTTAAAAAAAAAAATCAGTTCAAGGTATTAGATCTTAATTTTTATTAAGAGTCTGAGAAACAGTGAGGGGTGCACCAGACTACCTCCTACCTATTAACAGAGAGGGTAGAATAAACCTGTAAGAAAGGTTAAAGACCTGTAGTCACTGACACCTAGCAGTGTGATAAATTGTAATCCTGTCGAAACCTGACAGGCCTATCTGTGTGCACAGGATTCTGCATTCCTCTCAATATGGCCTTAGACTGCATGTAGGCAATACGTGCAGGGTTTCTTTTTTTATGGTCAGTGAACTGAAAAAGGAGGCTCAGAAGTCTTAAAACTACATCAGATGAAAACATCAAAACCCTTAACAGTTAAAGACTGTTTCCAGAAGGGGGCTGGCCTTTAAATGGGCCTGAGAGCAAGTTTTTACCCATGGAAATTCAGGATGTTTCTCAAAGGCTGTTTACTGGATGGGACTAAGACAGACTGGTTATAAATCCCTCTTTAATATTACATATTGGTAGAAAATACTGAAGCAGTTAATAAAAAATGCGTTTACCATTAGTTTTGTTGTTATTGTTGTTGTTTTGGTTTTTTAATGGGAAAAAAAACCTCACCCTATTACTTAAACCCTTTTATTAGGCTAAGATTCTAGTCTGTTCTATGTGCCACAAGACACTTGAAAGAAGCTGTCAGCCCTGTCTCTGTATTAGGCCTTGACTAATTCTAGGAAACACATTTCTTTTTATGATTTTAGGAAAATAAAAATTTAATTAGCTGCTATAAATCTAATTCTAAGAGGAAACTTGTAGTCTGAAGGGAATTATTGTGCAATAAACCTGTGAGACCAAGCTGTTTATAATCATCCACATGTACTTGTCTTTTGAATGCAAGTGTTAAAGTACAGGAATTTCTTTTTCTTTCTAGCAGTTACTCTGTACTGGTCAGCAGCACTAACGGGGAACCCACATATTGAAGGTACAAGAACTACTACAAAAATTAAACAGGTGTTTCAATTAATAGAATAATTAGAATTAGAAGGTGTTACTTTGAGAAGCTTTCCAGGAAAGTGCACTAGAACAAGTGAAAAATAGTAAAATTGCTGAAACTGTTCATTTTAGCTGTTTAATATTGATTGGTAGTGTTTTGGAGTTACTTTAAAAATATTTATCAAATTTTTTTAACAGACACTTTGGGAGTGTCTGTTGATCTTACCCATTGTTATACTATTCTGAAAATATATTTTACATTACAATTAGAATGCCTTGCTATGATAATGAGATCTTAATTATATATAATTATATTTTTTTTATCTTTAATTTCTCTCATGCAATTCAATTTACTTTTGCCAGAACCCCAGCAAAAGACATTAGCTTCAAAACTGGATAATTTAGTTTTTATTTCTGACATCCAACTACTTAACTTACTGAGCTCTAGCAAACACATTTTAAATCAACATTTTTACTTGTCACAGTGTTCGCTACCCATCAACCTAAACAGTCTTAATTTCCTAAATCCTTGGATACTTTTAAGGACACTTAATCTCGTCTTCCATAGAAAGTTCTTGAATTATGTTTCTGGAGGATTTTTTCCTCATGTAATGAACGAGCTCGAGTAAAATGGCTGGCTGACTCCATAAGGGCACTTGACTCAAAAGCAAAAAGCACAGAGACCTAAACTTCTGTGAATCAACCCTTTAAATAGGAGACTCACACATTTCTGGTGGTGGCTTTTGCCTGGTGTAGGGCATCCTTCTTCTGTTTTTCACAGCCAAGAGGTCAGTAGTATCTCATCCTAGACACGTATCCACTGCTGCTGATTCCTGCAAAAAAGAGTTACCATGGCTAGAGGTAGGCAGAGTGAATCTTTCTTCTGGCTTAATCTTTTGCCCTGGTAATATAACGTATATTAAGGAACTTTTTAAAAAGAGTAAGAACAGTCTGTTTCAGCTGCTTTTACTAATGCTTCATACTGTTCATCACGTATTTGTATTTCTGAGAAGACATGTTACTGAATATACTTGGCTATGGGATGAAGTATGTCTTCCACGTAACATGTCTAATTATACATCTTTTCATTAGTATTTCTAACCGACCTGTTTTTCTAACCAGTTATGCAATCTGAGCCAGAAACCTTTAGTAGGTTTTGGTGGCAATGGTGAAAGTCCGTCCCTGTACCTTTACCTTAATCTTGTGTCTGAAAAAGTGTGCTCCTTCTTAAGAAATAAAGTAGGAACAATTTAACATAAAAATATAATAATTTTTAATCACATCTTGTGCAATAAATTAAAAATATCTACTTTTGCAACAAATATCTGATTAGTACCATTAGAGATAACACTATTTGCAGCTCAGCTGCAAGTGAGGCTTTAGACCAATTCATGGCCCCAGGCTGTGCCAGGGGAAGTTTAGGGTGGACATTAAGAAAGATTTCTTCACTGAAAGGGCACTGGAACAGGCTGTCCAGCAAAATGTTTGAATTGTGTCGTGCTCAGGGACACGGTTTAACAGTGAACTTGGCAGAATTAGGTGAATGATTTGACTTGATGATCCTAAATGTCTTTTCCAACCTCAGTGATTCTGCCTTATGTTCAGGCACAGGACAAAGGTGTACGGGGAATGTAATACATCAAAATTGAGTGAAATTGAAGGCTATAAATAAGGAAACAGTTATTTTGCTTCCCTGGGGACTGTATGATTAGAGAGATTGCATGGCACATTAAAGGTCATTCACTACATAATTTTTTTTCTCACTTACATAACAAGGACAAAGGAAGAAATTGCTTTGGAAAAATTAGATTTTCATGGTAAAAGGAATCATAGCTGATACTCAAAGAGAATAAAGTCTTAGTTCTGATCTGTGCCTGCTCAGGTTGATTAGAGGTTTCAGTGGCAATTCAGGCTTTAAAATGCTTTGTTTCTCCTATACTGGAAAACTGAATGCTTTTCTTGGTTTGAAGAAACCTGTATAAAAATGAAATATCTTGTCATTTTCAAGTATAAAATAACATTTGAGAACGTTTCAATTTTCAGAACATTATCAGAAGTCACAGGACTTAAAGTAATTTGAAAGGCAGGTTCATTTTTTATTCATTAAAAAAACATATTTGCATGAGATGGTATGTGTATATTTCCCCATATACCATATGCTGGGATGAAAACATAAAAATATATTCTGATAACTATAGGTGAACTTCATCTTCTATTTTTTTCTCCTTCTCAAGTATCTCTTTGGCTTTTTTTAGTGAACTTGGTGATACTCTTCTCGTTTCAGACTCCAATATTTGAGCAGACTGTCATGCCTTATAGCACAATATAAAGAAGAATCATTCCCATTTTGAAAAAAAAAAATGCATTTAAGAGGACACACACTACTTAAAGAAAAGTCACATAAATCTAAATACAATATCTTCAATAAAACATAATAACACTAAACTTTCCTCTTGAAATGCTGGGGTTTGAACCCT
>NW_008604735.1:0-11236 GCF_000691845.1 Merops nubicus
TAAAATTATTTTTATTGATGTATTTAATAACTCTTGTGAAGTGATTTGTGCCAAATAGAAGCACTCTGCTGTCTGGCACCACTGCTGAAATGTTCTGGATTAAAGGTACAAGATGTTCTGTCACTTTGTTCTAGATCTGGGCTGCCTGTGTTAGCAAAGCTGCATTTTGTACTGCCATTCCTTTGCAGGATTTACCTCAGGGATATGCAAGTCATGAAAAGACAGTTGCCATAAAAAAGGAACCAAAGGAATCTTTGGGAATAACAATTGGAGGTGGAAGGGATAACAAAAACAGGCTCCCTATCTACGTGACGAGCGTGCAGCCCATCGGATGCCTCTTCAGGGATGGCAGGATCAAGAGGGGTAAGGAGCCTCTCAGACCCTTTATCCTCTCAGGAACTGTTTTTTATCAGTGAAAGTTGGGCTTGGACACTAAAGTGAGGCTGGAAATGGGGTTCCACACGAGACCTTGGGGCAGAAATGGGCTTTGGAGCAGAGGGTCTGTAATCATCCTGTTGTGTTTCATCAACAGGAGATGTGCTTCTGAGCATAAATGGCATTGACTTGACTCACCTGAACTACTATGAAGCTGTCTCAGCACTGAAATCTAATGCAGCTTCCCACTCTGTGGTACTGAAAGCCTTGGAAATCCTTCCACTGAACTCACCAGAGCCCTCTCTGGAGATGAAGGAGCCAGGGTTCAGCTGGTCTCCCCTCTGGATCACGTGGCTTGGCTTGCCCAGGTATGTTTGTTCAGTGATCTGGTCAATCCCAGAGCTGACTTTCATTCAAACACTGGAAGCTAATTGCTTTGTGGACTGATGTGGAACCATCACTGGTATAAAAAATGCACCCCACCTAAATGATTCTAGGATTCTATAAGAAACTTCCACTGCTTTTATGGTGTGACCCATCATTCCCCCACTCCTGTTGCATAGTAACCATGTTTCAGAATTTCCTGAAAACCCTTTTTTTCCTGAGGGAACTATCACAGAAAATGAGCAGTGCAGATCCTGGCATCTGAGGCACCGAGTTGACAAGTAGTCAGTGTAGATACAGGTGCAAAAATATCATGAACTGAAATTGCTCTGTGGCTCTTTCTGGGTCACATACAGAAGCCAACAGCTACCTGGGCTGTTTAATCTGATCCCCTCACTTAGAGGCAGGCATTTGTTCAGTTTAAGTTTTTCTGGCTGTTTTAATTCTGCCACCTTTAGCATGAAGAGAAATGACTCTGAATAGCTGAGTCTTCCTGCTGCAAAGCTTTGGACCATAAACTTATCAAAGATTTTAGCAGCAACACAGTAAATTCCAGGTGACAGGGTTGGGGCTTTGAAAGCTTGAAATTCTGTCTCCTTCCTGGAGAGGGTGAACCTCTGGTTTGCTCACATTTTGCAGTTTCATCAAAATACATTCAGCTGTGAGGCACAGAGGCTGTTGCCATTCCAGCTGACTGGAGGATTGTGCAGGAGATGCACGTGGAGCAGCAAAGCCAAACCCTTGTGTGGGAAGCCCGGATTATTTACAGCCTTGTTTCCTGAGGCACCTGAAAGAAGAAACACTAACAAAGGCTGTGTCACGTTACCCCTGTGTTGCCTAGCAGCCTGTAAATGCTGAACAAAACAGCCCAGGGAAGGTAGCTTTGTGTCTGGGGCAGCTGTAACTTGGCTCATCCCCAGCACTGTCCCACCAGCTTCCTCTGCTCTCCCAGGGAGCTGGCCTGTCTCTTCCATGCAGGTCTAGTATGAACTAGCCCTGAGCTGCACCCAGGTAGCCCAAACCTGAGCACAGCAGGTGCTCAGATGCTGGCTGGCGTTGGTTCCTCCCAGGTGCTCCTGCAGTGAAGCCCAGCAAGGCAAAACCTGGCTGTAGGGCTCTCCCTCCTGCCTTTTCCAGTTGATTGGGATGTCTGCTGGCTTGCAGCTTCACCACACGTTCTGCTGCAGGGGCTGGAGCCCACTCCTGGCTCACTGGCCACCCACCCTGGAGACTCTGTTGCCATTACCTGCCATGCAGTATATTGCTGCAAATTCCTTTGCTGCTGGTGTTCACACTGACCCCCTTGCCTTGACTGTTCCTGTGCTTTGCCACTGAAGCATGGAGCAATGATTTCACATGCCCTTTCTGCTCTTCAATGCTCCTTTCTTACTCTGACCTGAATCCAGGCATCTGAATTGGTCTGGTGTTCTTCTGCAGGTGTGAGGAGAGGCACAAAGGGAGGTGACTTCTTCTTGGGATCTGACAAAACCTTCCTCTTGTCTCCAGTAATAAAAATGCCTGTAATCCCTGTGCCTCCTCACTCATTTTCCTATCATCTGCTCACAGTAAAGCCAGCAGTTAACTGGTTGTCCACAGAACAAATGATTTCCCCAAAGCCACCAAGGAACTGCCTTTCAGCTAAGCAAGGTGTTTGACATTGTGGCTGCCACAATCAGATCATTTTTGATTATTGCTTGAGAATCATCAGCTGAATGGCACCTTTGTTTGTCACCAGGAAACGTTCAGGTGCCTCTGTGCCAGTGTTCTAGTTCAGCTCAGGAGTGGGCTGTCAAAGTGAGGACACCAGTTGTCCTCACTCCCTGGATTTTGGCCCACATTGCAGGGGCTTTACCTGCACCAACCCAGTTCCTTCTGAGTGGCATGAAGCAGAGGTGCTGCAGAGGAATGCCCACTGCACTCTGGCACAAACCCCTGAGCCCAGTGTTCAGTCCCAGCCTTGCCTCTCCTGTCTGTGGCTTTCTGGTTCTGCCAAGTACCATCAGTGGCCGTGGTGCACTCGGTGACCTGCTGCTTCTGAAAGGTGGAGCCCCTGTGGCCCTGGGTTCTGTGCCAGGCTGGTGGGCTGCACGTGCTTGAGGAGAGAGATGAGTCTTGGTCCTCTGCCTGTCTTGGGCCTGTGGGTAACAGAGAGAACAACATGAGCACCTTGGTCATGTTCTTCCCAGAAGAACACTGTGCTGCTAAGGCTGTAAGCTTGGAGCATCTTCCCCTGCTGACCTTGGCCAGTGCCACACGCTTCCTAAGAAGACACAAACATCTCTAAGAAGGACAGGCTAGTCATATTTTTCCATCTAACCTCAGGCAACTAGTGTTGGCTGCACTGAAGCAGGTGGCTGGTGTCCTTGGAGCTTTTGTCATAGAGCTGTGGGTAGCTCTGGCCTGGCACACTTGCTCCTTCTCCCTTCTGTGCCTTGTTAAAGCTGGTGGGGAGCATCCAAGTCACTTGTGTGCTAGTTTTTGCCACTGAATGATTTCATCACTGTGTGGCACAGGAGACAGCAGAGGAACTTCACTTGAGCCCTTCACAGTAGTATGTTAAATCAGTAGCAGCCACTGGGAGTATCCAATCTCAGAGTGCTGATGTGGAGGGGACACGTGTCCCAGCTCATTGCACACTGAATCCTAGACCTGAGACACACCAAGCTCACAGAGGGGTTTCTCTTTTCTCTGTACAAGCTTTGACTCTTGGAAACAGAAACTGTGCACGGTGTGGCTTAGGGGGTGGAAGACAATCAGCTTTCCTCCTGCCTCCTTCCTGGAGGTTTCCCTCACGCTGAAGTCTGAGCCCTTCCTGCAGCAGCTGCTGGGTGCTCCCTGCACACTCCACCAGCTCCAAAAGGGCCACAGAACTGCAGACTCAGCAGCGTGGCTGTCAGGACACAACTTGTGCCTTTGCTTTCTGGAGAGGCTCAAATTCTTTTCCCACGGTCATTTTCCATTCTAGTAAACAAAGGTTTCTCTCCCTCAAAGCCCTTTCTCCTATGGAAAACTGATTGCTAGCAAATGGCCCTTTCCAGCTCTTGGGGAATGTGCCTGATGGTTTTGTTTATGCCCTGCACTGGTGGAGTGCTCGCTGCTCTTCTCTCCAGGCTGTCTGTTTGCAGTGTCTGCCACAGGCATTTCTCATAGCTGTGTTCTTACACTTGTGTGGGGCCCGTGGAGGAGACCCACGGAGGCATCAGGAAGGTAGAGCTGGGTCTAACAGCCTTTGTGCTGGAAGAGCTCCTGCAAAAGTAAATTCCAGTTTGAAAGTAGATAATTGGATCTTTCTCCTAGTGAGAAGTCAACTTGAGAAGGCTTTTGAAATCTGAAACCCATCTGCAAACGGCTCAAGCGAAGCCCTGGAGGCAAAACCGTTGATTAGGAAAAGTTTAGCTGCTGGAATTCCTCGGCGGGGCGATCAGCAGCAGTTTCACACACACGGCACAGCTCGGGCACAGCCTCGGTGCCAGGATGGAAGCGGAGCAGAGGAGCTGCCCCCCCGAGCTCCCTGTCAGGGCGTTGTGCCCCCGTGCCCGGCGGGAGCAGGGGCCGGTTCTGGGAGGCAGCGGCTGCTCTGCAGCACACCCCAGGACACCCCTCACAGGCTGGTGGTCAGAGGCAGCCTGTGAGCTCTGCGGGGAGCTGGATACCTGATCCGGCCGTGGCAACCTCCAGTGTGGGCCCTGCAGGAAAGCCCTCTCACCTCCTTCAGTAGCCAGTAGGAAGGCTGCTCTCCCTCCTCCGTGTGCTTGCCATCAGCTGCTGAATGCTCTGGTTGTACACCAAGGGAAGCCCCAAAAGCTCAGTTCTCAGGAATTGCATGGTTATAACTGCTGGCTTTGGCACAGCAGGGTGCACGTTCATTAGCAGAGATCATGAAGTTATCCCTGGATCTTTCGGCTCACAAACCCCTTTAGAAAATGACCATTTTCTGTTAACTCTTAAACCAGCACTGATAATACCGAGAGGATTTCTCAAGGACAAACAACTTTGACAGTTAAACCTGCAACAGAGTTGCCTCAAATCCTTGGACAAAAGACCCTAACTATGAGGTTAAAGATGTGCTTTCCAAAAGGGAAAAGAGATTTCTGGCCAGGCAGTTTTCCTTGAAGCCCACTCCCAAGCTTCCTGGGTTTGTTTTTGACTGTGCCTTGTCTTCACAGCTACCTTCACTGCTGTCAGGATATCGTCCTTAGCAAAGGGAACATGGAGAGCTGGGGCTTCAGCATCGTGGGAGGCTTTGAGGAGAGCAAAGGGAACCAACCCTTCTTCATCAAAACCATCGTGCCTGGGACTCCTGCCTTCCGCGACAGGAAACTCAAGTAGGTGGAGCTGCCCCGGGCTGTGCCAGCTGGGAGGGTGTCCTGGGGGCTGGCACTGCCCCTGCCAGCCCAGCTCCTTCCAGGTTAATTCATTTGGAATCCTTAGCCACTCCTCCCTGCAGTTAGGACTGTTAGGAAGGTTATAACACACTCAGTCGTGTCTTAAGGAGGGTTTTGGTTTCTCTCTATAAAGGTGCAACCAAAAGGAGTTAAGTTATATTTTAAAAGGATTGAATGGAGTAATTAGATAAAAGTAGCAAGGGGGTGTTTGAGAGCTTGGTGGGCAGATCAAGCAGGACACTGAACCCTCTTTGGTATGGAGCACTTCACCTTGGTGACTGCCAGCCCAGGAGCTGCAGGAGTGACCTGGGTGATGAGTGTTTAGCAGCACAAACTTGTTTTCTGTAGCCTCTCCCTCTGGCCAGCTGGTGCTGCTGCTGGTGACCTTCACTGCCCTCACTCAGGCACCAGCACTGTCCTCCTCCTCTGAAGGGAAAAGCTGCTTCAACGTGGAGTGGGTGATCCTGGCTCAGGGTGGGCTTGGGGGTTCTAGGGTGTAGTGTTCGTAATTAGTGCTGTTCATTAAATAAGCCCTGACAAGCCCCTTTCCTGCCTTCTGCCTAGGTGTGGAGATGAAATAGTGGCAGTAAACGGCGTGCCAGCGATAGGAATGAGCAACTCTGAACTCATCCCCATGCTGAAGGAGCAGAGGAACAAAGTCACACTCACGGTGGTGTCCTGGCCGGGGAGCCTGGTGTGAGAGCTCAGAGCGAGCCCCCAGCAGTGCCAGGGATCACCCTGGCAGCTGCCACCTCACAGAGCTGAACAGGGCACACACAAACCATGGGAGTGCTGAACTGCTACACCCTGTAGCCCCACGGGAGACTTGTAGCTGCCTTTTTGCAGAAGACATTTCTTCCCTCTGTTGAGGTTATCAACAAAGCTGGTTGTTGGACTCTAATGGTTAATCTGAAAAGTTGTAGCTTCCTGGGCTCATTAAAGCTCTTTAGGATGGGTGGTGCAGAGAAAGCTCTTTCCAGTGTTTCCCTCTTGTAGCTGCCTTTTTGCAGAAGACATTTCTTCCCTCTGCTGAGGTTATCAACAAGGCTGGTTGTTGGACTCTTCAGATTAACCATTAAAAGTTGTAGCTTCCTGGGCTCATTAAAGCTCTTTAGGATGGGTGGTGCAGAGAAAGCTCTTTCCAGTGTTTCCCTACCAGGTGCCTTTGAGGCTTTCCTCAGTTCTAGGGCTCTGCTGTCCATGGAGGGTTCTGAATGGGTTAAGACAAGCACAATGATTGCCCCTGCTAGTTTAAAACAGTTCTGCTGTGGATCTTGGACATGGATTCCTTTTGTACATGCTTTTAAAAGCCACTCAGAAAACTCTTAAGGATGAGGACCCAGTGAAGCAGTTCCTAGAGCCCCCAGCCTTGCTATTTTTCAGTTACTGAGAGCAAAGGCATGTGTTTGTACACCACAAAACCAGCTGTAGCTCACAGCTGAGGAGCTCTGTGAACCTACCACCAGGTTGCTGTTGTGAATTCTGATGTAGGGTCCCACCAGCTACAGCCATTTGTCACAACTGGGCAGTTTAGGCTGCTTAAAGAGTCACTGTCAAGGGGCTCAGCAGAAGTGGTTTCACTGCAACACGTTGTGAAAGCAGGATGCTGAGAGCCTCACAGCAAGGTTTGCTCCCTTCCTGCACAAAGGATGTGACCAGGACTCAAAAGTTACCAAGACACAAATCAAAAGTTGCTGTAATACAAATGTTGGTCACTCACCCAAGACCTGTGTTGGTGGAAGGTCTCACAGCCTCGAGGAGCAGCCCTGAGAGGAGTCCCTGCTCTGGTGGACATCACCACCACCTTGTCCCCACAGCTTTCTTCCTTGATCAGTGGGGTGTGGAGAGGCCACCTGCTCCTCAGGGGTTAATGGAGTGATCCGTCTTCCCCTCACTCTGTCACTTGGCTCCTTTGTGGTGTCCAGAGAACAGGTTAGAACCAATTCTTGGCCTGGTTTGTGGCTGAGGCCTCAGTCTTGTCTGGAGTCTGCCCCAAACTGCTGTTAGTTTGGCTGAGGAGTCCAGTGCATCTGTCACAGGAGCCAAGATAAGGGGTTTGTTTACTTGGTTTCCCTGGTTTTAGGATGAAAAGACCAGCTTTTCCCACAGCAGGGAGATTAACAGGCTTGTTTGTTAGAGGAAGCCTCTGTCTCAGGACACAGCCTAATTTTTACCAGTTCCCCAGCAATCAGCTGCAAAGTTTAGGCAGGGGGAGGAGGATGTACCAGGCACAGAGGAGCTCCTGTGGTTCTGCTCATGTCCTGCTGCACTTGGGATGAGCCATCAGGCTCAGGGCAAGATCAGCTCCTATGAAACAGGCCCAATCTACATTCTGGAGGCAGCTTCAGTTCAAACCCACCATCTAGTTAAAGTTTAGAATAAAAACTGGAGCTGAGGCAGGTTGGTTTGAGCTACGACACCTGCCTGCAGACTCCACATGAAGCAATTCCCACCTTTTTGTGAGCAGGCTCTTGGTTAGGCAGCAGAAGAAACGAGAGGAGTTTCTCCAACCAGGCTGCACTGAGAGAGATCTTCCCTCTTCCACCACTCCTGAAAGGTCAGTTCAGGTTCCAGGAAGCCAAGGGAGCTTCTATGCCCTGTAAAAGTGCTCCCTAGAAGAGAAGTTGAATTCCTGCAGTGAGCTGAGTGCGGGCAGGAGCCCACAGTCTTGGGGCTGGCTGCTCCCTCAGGATCTCTTCCTGCAGAGCAGAATTGTGCCTCACTGGACAACTTTGTTGTTAGCCTCTGGGGACATGGACAGCAGAAAATGTGTGTGGCCAGCTGGGCTCCGGGGCCTCTTTATTCCCCTGGTGTTTGCTGAGAGCAAAACAACTGAGGAGTCAGAAAGGTGCCTGCGGCAAAGCAGCCGCTCGACCTCTGCCTGACACCAGGGAAGGGAACAACCCCAGGTGGTTTTTGTCTCTTTCCAGCCAACGTGCAGGAGCTGCCTGGCAGGGAGCAGTAAATATTTATGTAGCTAGGGAGAGGGTGATGCTCCCTGCGTGGCACCAACTGTCCCCTGGATCCAGGGGGTGGTCAGGCAGCCTGGGCGAAGAGGACACTGCAGGAGGCAGCTCCAGTTCTACTGCCCTATCTCGTTACAAGGTGCCTTCTACTTCACCCAAATGTCCCAGTAACTGAAGTATTGTTTCCCAGCTCAGCTTGTTGAGAGATGTTGAATTTGATGCCTTTATAAATTATTGTGATATTACTGAAAAGCACTGATTAAGAGGTGGGTTTCTTTGAACTTTTCTTTCCAGCGTGTCTGCAGCCAGCCCAGGTTCACCTCAGAGACACTTCTCTGAGAAGCTGACCTTGGGAGGCAGGTCAAAAAAGAACCTGACCCAAATAAACCCCACCCCCCGTGCCCCTGCTGCTGCCTGGCCTGGGCCCATCTCCTGCTCTCAGGAGCTGGTGACGTGGCTGGAGGGGCCCAGGCTGCCTCACACCTTCTCTGCTCCTTCATCTGGCTGCCACTCGTGCAATGAGGTGCACACCTGCTCAGCTGGAACACACAGGCCTGGTTCCCATCTCCAGCTCTGCTCCAATACCAGTCCTGCTGCCAAGACCTGGCCTCTTCTCTGAGTTACTCATCCCCAGGGAACAGGACCAGGGAAGCTGCAGGAGTTGCCTGAGGCAAGTAAAGATTATTTCCAAAGTCCCACCTTTAGATTTCTCCAATACATGCAAGGCAAACATTTCACCTCTCTATTTCATTAAAAGTTCCAAACTATCTCCCTTAAATTCCCAGCACTGAAGGACTTGGGTCCACCTGTAAAAACACTGAAAAGCCACCAGAGGAAGTTACAGCACTGACTGGTCAGTACAAGATGCTCCATCCCCTCTCCCACAGCATCAGAGGGATGCAGCCTGGATGTCATCACTGCTAACCACACCTCTCTAGAGGCTGAGTAGCTTCTGTCACCTCCACAGAGCAGGAGTGGGTGTAGAGCAGCTCCATCCACCCGTGGAGCAGCACCACATGCACCTAGTGTGCAAAAAAAGCAGAAGAAATCCCTGGGGGCTGAGCTCTGGACTTACCTCAGTGTAAAACTCTAGTGCCAGCGCCTTCCCCTGACTCAGGACAGGCACAAACCAGCTCAGGCTGCTCTGGGGGGCACTGCCCACCCCAGCTCATGGTCTGGAAAAAAATACATACACCAGATTTCATAATTCCAGCCTACAGGCTCTTGCTGGAGGCTCAGGTGAGGACCC
Organism: Merops nubicus; assembly: GCF_000691845.1. Lineage (NCBI taxonomy): Eukaryota > Metazoa > Chordata > Aves > Coraciiformes > Meropidae > Merops > Merops nubicus. The sequence continues at coordinate 9,360 of NW_008604735.1, forward strand.
TTGGGAGCTTCTCCCCCGGGGAGCAGAGGGTGGGCACGGCTGTCAGCACTGCAGACCAGTCTGGAGTCCTTCCACCAGCTTTGGGTTGGTTTCTCCTCTGCCCACGCCGTGCCACTGCTGGGTAAAAGGAAGGTCATGCCAACTCCCTGGAAGTTCTCAGGCCATCAGAGCTGAAAACCACCATGCTGACCCCAGGGGCAGCGTGCCAGAGGTGTCCCCGAGGTGTCCCCTCGTTCCACTGCTCAGTGCCAGGAGCTGCATTCCCGTGCCAGGAGCTGCATTCCTGTGCCAGGCACCCTCTGATGCCCAGAGGGGTGACTGATGAGACTCGTGGTGTCCCACCAGCACTCTGGTGTGGCTGCAGAGGGAGGAACACACCGGGGCTGGATTCCAGGCCCTGCCCTTGAACTCTGGCTCAGTGCACGCGCATCTCCCGCGACCTCAAAGCCCGTTTAAAAAGCTGCATTAAACCCAAAAACCAAGCCAAAAAAAAGGCCACTCTGGTTTCTTCTCCCTGCAGGTTTTGCAGTTAGTGACTCATGAAATGCATTCAGACTTGCAAGATTACAATGCACAGAGGAAAAAGCAGCATGTAACATTTCAGAACCACGTTATTCCAGGGCAAAGATTCAAGGCAGTTTTACATAACAAGCCAAAGGAGTGAAAGAGAATTCAGAACGAGACACTTGTGGACTCACACCAACAGGAGTGCAGCATCCTCAGCACCAGACACACACCAAACCCCCTCCAAACCATCTCCCCTCTTCTTCCCACCCAGAAGCAGCACCCTCCCCCAGTGACACCAAACGAACTCCGGGGTTTGACTGGGTTTATTTTGCCACCTAAGGGGAAGGAATGCATCGCACAGGAGTGTCTGTGGTAACTGAGAAAGAAGCCAACCCCAGGAGGGGACAGGGCCAGGTGGGACTCCATGGTCTCTACTGCGCTACTTTATTCAGCTCAACTCTTAGTAAATAATAAAAAAAGACAGTTAGTCAAAACTAATTAAAGAGAAACACATGCTCTTGCTGCGGGTCTCCCCTCCGTTCCCCACTTAGAGGTGGGATAGACACAAGTTTTTGCAATGGATAAAAAACAACACCAACCAAAAAAAACAACCCCCAAGCCAGGTTTGGAGGAGTCTTTGCACACTGGGTGTGAACACAGGACAGCTGTTCCACGCTGTCAGAGCAGGGCAGGAGCTTGTGAGCCACCAGTGGCAGCAGTTCCTCCTCACACGCTGCCCCCCTGGCCACGCAGAGATCCGAAGAGGTTTTCGTAGCTATGAAGAAATTTGGGGATGAGACTTTCTGCTACTAGAAGCCAGGCTCTAAGCTGGCCTAAGTCACACTGTTCTTTGGACAATAAATTTCAAGTCTCACTTACTGTCCTGTTTTTTCAAAAAGGAATGATGATGACCAAAAAAAAACCAACCACCAAACCAAAAAAGCTGTTGCCTAAATGGGTTAGTCTCAGCCGACGCCATCTTCCATCAGAAACCATAGGATCTGATAGCACAAAGTTCTCCCTACGGACGTCTGTCAGGAGCTCAGTGCTCTGTGTACTAGTACTGCTGGAGTTTGTCTTGTATCAAAATCAAAAGAAAACACAAGAAAAAAAGAAGTTTTAAGTGCACGTGCAGCCTCGGCTCTCGCGCCACTGCAGCGTGCCCAGAGTCAGCCTCCCTTCCCTGGGAAAGGAACACCCAAAACTCCAATCCCCAAACCGAACCGTCTGCGAGGCCACGCCGGGGGCGGGTTCCTCCACGGGGCCGGGCCGGGTCACTCCTTGGTGTCCTGCTCCTCTCCCTCCTGGGCCCCGTCCTCGCTGGCCTCCTTCTCCTCCTTGCTCCGCTTGTTCTTTTTGTGCTTGTGCCG
>NW_008604736.1:0-7810 GCF_000691845.1 Merops nubicus
GGAGGAGGAGGAGGAGGAGGGTGAAGCACTTGTCTTCAGATTCGTTGTGGAAATGTTTATTTTCTCAGCTTGATACGGATCTTAAAGTAATCCGCTTGGTATTATGTTCTTGCCCTGCTGTTAAAGCTCGAAGCCTTTCTGCTGAACACCGTGGAAGCAGATGAGGGAGAAGCGTCTAAGCCGCGCTTGCTGAGAGCCCTGGTGAACCTTCTAAGAGATGCTTAATTTTGGTAGTTTAATACGTAGAAACATACGGTTAATGGAATAATTTTAAGTCATAAACACACTGGAAAGGTTTCAAGCCGGCCATGAAGTGCAGCAGTTACAGACGGCTTTGCCGCGATGTTTAGCCTCCCCCAGAATCTGTGATGTTTGCTGCACGGTCCTAGAAAACCTTGTTCTGGTTTAATAGCTTATTGTTTGTTTTGGTCAAGTCATTTCAGCAAGAACTTGCGTTCACCCCTGCAGAACAGCTGTCTGAATCTCGGGGAGCAGATAAAAAGAGCAGCCCAGACTGGGTACTGATGTGTCCCAACGGTGTACCCTTTTTTTCCTTGAGGGATCCTAAATGCTCCTTATCACGAGACTAGGTCAAGATACAGTTACCATGGAATAAAATACAGCTATTGCCATAGCTGGCTCTTGAAAGACTTGAATTCGAGTAACTTGATTCAGGAGAAATATCCATATCAAACTAAATTTAATAAAGAAACGTTCTTGCTGTTTTCATTGTGGAAATGGAGGGTAACCTCAGCCGAGCAACACTGTCTCTAACAATGAAGTCCTGGTATAATGTTGAATCTTTAATTAAATTAGAGTGCATAAATTGCTGTTGTGCTGCAGAGGCTTTTTGTGCACAGCTGGAAGCGTTTTCCTTTCTGTTGCTTTCCTATTTTTAGCAGCAGTTGAAAGTACAGAAGTATGAAATGTTTTGGCTCTGATCTTAACCTAGCAAAGTCTGGTGTGCTTTTTCCTTTAATATGGAAATGCATTGATCTCAGCTTATCGGTTCTGCCAGAGGTCTTGATCTTCACTGCTGTGTGTTGAAACGTGCCAATAAAATTTAAATAAACTTTATATGACCGAGCTGAGGTTTTATTTGACTATCAGCCGTTCTCTAAAACTCCTGAGGTTACATCTTCTGGGTTGTTATGTGGACTAAAAAAAAGCAAACAAATCTTCTTGCCCTTGAAGTTAGAGCCATGAGCAAGAAGTCTGCAGACTGGCAGCAGGATCTCTCTGGTTGGTACATGGCTGTAGGCTCTGCTGAGAAAAAAGGGCCTTGGCTGTCAAGGCTCAGTGACAATGTGCTTGCTGGATGGCAGGTAGGAATAGCTAGTCATGATGGAAGCAGTCGAGGAAATGCTGTGACTTTGGTTTCCCGTTTTGGACTGAAGATTGGGGTTTTAAGGTATGTTTGACATTTTAGGAGTTGATTTCTGCGTTTCCTGTCAGAGATGTCCTCAGTGTTGTAGGTAGTGCCATAAATAATACAAAAGCATCTCTCTTTTTCTTTGGTGACTCAACATTTGTGACTAGGAACTCTTGGAACAGCTTAAGCATCTGTTCAGTATTCTAAAAAAAATAATAAAATAATTCTTAATACCTGCTCTCTATTAAAATCTTGTAATCTGGAGTTCCATTTAAATAAGACAATGTGAATCTTCTTTCCCCACGTAGTGGAGACCTGTGGACTGACAGATGAGTAGCATCACAGCTCCTGTGACAACTGCTTGATTAAAATTGATAGAGTGACCTCCCAGCTAGATTTAAAAGAAAACAAAGCTGTTGTTTTGAGTCACTGTGTTTTATAAAAAGAAAATTGCAACTTTTGTTGTTGTGTTGCTGAATAACTTCTGTCTTGAGCTGTGAGACTTTTAAGTTAGATGGTGAGAAGGATGATGAACAAAGGAACTGGTTAAGATTAAAAAATAACCCTTGATCTTTTGCTCTTCCTGTCTTAGCAGTACTAAAGTAGGGTTATTATATACTTGACCTTTAAATGGAGAGGAAGGGTTCTTTTGGCAGTAGGTAGTTCTCCCACCAGAACATGTCCCTGTGTTCTCTGGGTAGTTGTGGTCGCTCGTTTGCATGTTGGTGTGATCAGAGGGTAAAGCCTGAGGCATTCCAAGTCAGTCTTTGCAGCAAATACATTTCAAACAACCTTCTCCCAGCAGTCTGTGAGGTGTTTGCTGTCAGGGATGTGGCAGTGCATGTTTGGGTAAGATTTTGTCCAGATTTACGTAATCAATGTTGTAGTGAATAGAAACAGTGTATGTAAAGCCAGCCAGCCAGGTCAAGATGGCTGGTAAAGAAGAGATCATCTGCTGACTGGGAATCTGCTGGTGGAATCTGCTGTGTACATCTGCTCCTAGCATCATCTGCTCACAAAAGGCTGTGGATTTCTTGGTGAAGCAGAAACATGCATATTCTGATTATTTTAGGGGGGGTGGGGGGGGAAGCAGCTTTGTTTGAAGTCCTGTAAAAGTAGTGGCCCATTCTATAATTCTTGAAACTTGAGGCTGGAGAGAGAGTTTTGAAGGAGATGTTGAATCAGTAGCAAGTACCTGAATGGAGCATCATGGTATCAGCATGTTGTCTGTCAATAGCCTTCATTTGACTTGTCTGCTATCTGGTTAGCCATACAAAAACAACTTAGAGTTAAGAACTGTGCTAGAAAAAGCAAGATTAACCTCTTGAGGTGCACATCCCCCTCCTCCCAGTGTCACTCTCCTCGCTGCCTCCCAAGTTTGGGCTGCACTGTGAGGAACTTATCCTGGCACAGCAGCCTTGGGGCCAGCGTGGCGTTGTCTTGTGAGCAGGGTCCTGCCTGCCTGGGGCAGCTCTTGCTGCAGGCAGGTGTCAGTGGCCTGCTGCTGCTAAATCCATTGCCCTCTGGCATCTCTGTAGGCTTTTCCAGTATTTAATGATGTTGAAAGGCAGCTTTAATTTCTTGGGCAAGTCACTTGATTAAAATGATGTAAGTTGGGGGAAGAATAACCAGAGAAGCAGGAGTTCTAGTCAGTGGCTTGGTTCTCTAGCAGTGGAAGGATTTTGTACCTGGCATTAGGTATTTTCAGTGTGGTGTATTGCAACTAATTCTGAGGAGTTCTGGGTGGGGCTTCTAATAGATGTGTTTGGTTAGTAAGAAATATTACATTAACAGAAAGACTTCTGTGAGCTACTCGTTAGCAAGTAGGTACAGCCTCGTGTGTTCTCAGCAGAGCAAGAGTTTGTATTCTAAACCTAATAAATTTTGCAAGATCTAATAATTTTTTTTTTTTATCTAATTAGACAAAACTCTACGGGCTGTTGCTCCGTGTCGTTAGTGTTCACTTTGAAATTGCAGTCAACGTTTCATGTATAAATTTTTCCAAAGTCAACCATTAAAATAAATGAATTGGTTAATTTAGAGGCTGCAGTGCCCAAAGGAGCCAATAAGAATTGTTAAGTGAACTTTGTTTAATGTGGACCACTGGACATCCCCGAATACACGGCTGTAGTTCTGCTTAAATTTAACCTTTTGGAAAGGCAGAATAGAATTCTTGTTTATGTTTACAGTGATAAATTCTCCAGTATTTACTGTTTGATATCAACTTGAAGGCTTTATAACGATTCTTTAATTTTCTGCACTATATGGTGCAGATATATTGATGGAACTGCTTAGATGACTTGGGTTTTGCTTTTGAGCCTGGTTTAAAAATGTACTTTAGGCTTAAAGGACCATCTATAGCAAATAACGGTAACAACCTGTTAAACACGTTCAAGGTCATGATTCTCTCTGAGAATCGTTTCCTTCAACAGTCATAGCTGGAAGGCTGCTGTTCAGGAGAAGCCAATTCATTTTTTTTTTTTATTTGATATTGAGAATATCTTCTTGGGGACTTGTGTGCTTAGTTTGTGTTAGATTTCATGTGTTGCATGTTGAGAATATGGGATCAGTGCCAGTTCAGAGCTTGCAAGTAGATTAATCAAACACCAGAGGTGTCTGAATAGAAGCTTAGCTGCAATGTAGGGGGGAAAAAAAAGTAGAAAGGCTTTTATTTGAGGAAATATTCAGGGATTTTTCAGTGAAAGCTTGTGTATGCCTGGATAGGGCAAAGGTTTCGCTTCGTTCAAGCTGAGAAAGAAAACCTGCCTGAGTTGGTTCTCTGTGTCTATCCTATTCCTTGGAGTACTTTTGACTTTCTTGGAGTGCAGATTTGTATCCAGCTGTAGGCTTTATTCACAGTCTCAATACCACTGTAAAATCAGAGAGCAGAAACTTCAAACTCGAGATGCCAAAATCTTTCATTTGTTGAAGTAAATCAGAGCATCAAGCATCTGTGTGTTTAATGCTTGTTGTAAGAAGGAAGCCGAGTGCATTCTGGAAGTTAAATTGTAATCCCCTTGGCATCTACAGGCAGGAGGTCACACAAAAGTGGGAGACTTCATTTTTTTTCTTAAAATGTGGAGAACAGGCTGTTTCCTCTGAGTAAACAAGTCTGAGAAATGTAAGACAATTGCTTTTGACTGATGCACCTCTCATGTAGAACCAAATAGCTGCTCCTTTCCTATCTTGATAGAATCAGGGATGCAGAGTTTTCAATTTTCAGCTGAAAGGTATAGATGAGTAGATACTGTGGAAGTTCACTTGGTTCTGCTTTAAAATATGCATATAAACCCAGAAATTACTTTCTAGGCTATTAAGATTTGAGTTTTGTTGCTGAAAGCAGCATCTTGCTTAAGCTATTTCATGCTCCATCTTAGCAGGTTGTTTTTCAGCTGCGATTACAAGGTTGCTTGAGAACAGATTTTTTCCTAAGAAGTTGCAAACTTTTTCTTATCCAGGACAAACTAAATTATGGCTGGTTTATATTTATTTATTATAGAGCTGATGCTGCTTTCTAACTTGCTTAATCCTTATTCCTCAGTAGTGATAGCATGTACAGGAAGATATTTGCATCTTCTCAACCTTCTTTTCCTATACTCTGAGCTAGTGGGAAGCTGAGTGAGCAGAGTGTGGCCCTGAGCCTGAGCCAACGTGCCTTGCTGAAGGTAGGTTTGTTGGTTCAAAGTGCCAGCAGAGAAGTTTACAACTGTTTGCAAAATACTGTAGACATGCCCCTAGGCAACAGCTGTTTAGGTTGAACCAGCCATTGTCTTGTGGTGTGGTTTTTTTTTTGGTATTGTCTGCACATGTTTTGGTTCTGAATTTGTCTTGAGTATCTGTGACTAGTGTGAAGTCTTGCAAAGGAGACTCCTCTAGCTGGTGGTACTGTTGCAGTCTTCATGTTTAGAAGTGCTTCTCATGATGTCATCTAGAGTTGTCTGGTTATTCTGCACTCTTGTGCTTGTGGCTTGTTTGTTCTCTCGTCACCAAGGCAAGTGAAGTGAAGAGGGTTCAGTCTGAGCTCCTGCCTTGAAGCACAAACTCTAGTTGGTTTCCAGGTGTACTTTGTGCTGTCAGATCCTGTTCTGCTTATACTGTTTGATGACCCTAAATCTCATTTGTGTTGAGGATGCTTTTCCTTTTTTCAACAACTATCCTTGTGTTTACTCTCATGCTGTCCCAAGGTCACCACTGCAAAACTTTCATGCGACTTGTCACAAGCTTAAACCTGGAGGGACAGGAATGGGGATGGTGGCATTGAGAGCATGCCTGCTTCTAGGAAAACTTGTACAGCAAAGCTTCTCACTTGGTTTTATAGATATGTCACTAAACTGGGCCCTTGCATTGTTCACTTTTATCACCTCTATGTGCTCAGACTGTGTTGATGGGATCCCTGCTTTTCCTTTGGGTGATTTGTTTCCCTTTTGACAAGATGCAGTTCAGAATTTTATGGCTCTTACCTGTGCCTTGGTTTTTCTTTTTTAGATGCCTCCAGGTGTAACCTTAGGCAGGCTAATACTGGGTCTTGAGATCATAGTGCCAGTCACATACTTTGGGGGACCAGTTTGTGACTTCTTCATCAAACTCATACAATAATAAATAGTAATAATAAAATAGTTTGGTTTGGAAGGGACCTTTGAAGGTCATCCAGTCCAAACCCCTGCCCTGAGCAGGGACATCTGCAGCTAGAGCAGGTTGCTCAGAGCCCCGGCCAACCTCACCTGGGATGGTTCCAGGGATGGGGCAGCGACCACCTCTCTGGGCAACCTGGGCCAGGGGCTCACCCACTGTCAGTGTAAAAAATGTCTTCCTTCTGTCTAGTCTGAATGTGATGAACTTCAAAGGGTCCCCCATATTGATATAAATGATCCACTTTTGCTCCCAGTGCATTATACAATAGACTGTTTTAATCCTATTACTTGGTGGCCTAGAATAGGTCATGGTCTTAGTATTAAGGAAATAACACTGTCAAGAGCAGCAGGGGCTTCTGAAGCAGTAGATTTGTGTGCTGTGGGTGTGTGGTGTAATAGCTGGAGCAGTGCTGTCCCACTTCTGCAGCTGTGGAACACTGTCAGGCATCCTCTCTGGATGCATCTTGAATTCTGGGTTCGGTTTTGGCCTACTCCCTCCAAAAAGGACCTTGAGGGGCAGGAGTGTGCCCAAAGAAGGGCAAAAAAGCTGGGGAAGGGTCTAGAGCCCAAGTGTGGTGAGGAGCAGCTGAGGGAGCTGGGGGTGCTGAACCTGGAGCCAAGGAGGCTGACAGGAGACTTTCTGGCTCTCCACAGCTCCCTGAAAAGAGGTTGGAGTGTGGTCGAGGTTGGTCTCTTCTCCCAAGGAGCACATGACAGGACAAGAAGAAACAGCTTCAAGTTGCACCAGGGGAGGTTTAGGTTGAGCATTAGGAAAAAGTTTTTTCCCAAAAGGGTTTGTTAAGTTCTGGCCCAGGCTGCCCAGGGCAGTGGTGGAGTCCCCATCCCTGGTGGGATTTAGAAGATACGTGGTGTAACAGATGTGTAGGTGCTGAAGGACATGATTTAGTGATGGACTTGGCAGCGCTGGGTTAATGGTTGGTCTCAGTGATCTTTAAGGTCTTTTCCAACCTAAAAGATTCTGTTCTATGACTGGTACATTTAAACTTGTAATGTGACCTTCTCTGCAAGTTGTCTCTTTCTGGGTCTCTCTGTACTGTTGATGACTTTGTAATGGGTGTGCTTCTGTGGGATTTAAAACCAGAGGCTGGGAGAGGGGAAGTGCAACAGGCAGTGAGATGTTTGTGAGGTTTTCTTAATGTCCGAGTGGGCATCAAAGTGCTGGGAGTTCAGCAGCAGGAGTAACCTGTCTTTGGGTTTGGTTGAAAGACATAGAATCACTGGATCCTCCTCTGCTTTTAAACATTCTCCTACTGCCCTTCCCACAAACAGCACTTGTTGGCTGGAGTTGACAGAGATTAAGATACAAGAAAGCAGTTATAGGAACTATTTGCACAGCAGAACCTCCACAGTTGTAGTAGAAACATTGAGGCTTTGAAAACTGGTTACTGAGGGGCTGTGTGGCAAGAGGACAAGGCAATTTATGGGCCTGGGTTGGGATTGACATAGGACTTGTGTTGTCTAGGTGGGACTTTTTCTTGTTCTGATCAGTAGAAGTTCTGTTCCTGAAAACAGCAAGTATCAGCTCTTTTGCACTGGAGTTTTGTCCCATTCTTCCAGGAGTAGAATACGAGGTCCTCCTGTGAGGTCAGTCAGAAGCATGCAGGCAGCTCATAGTACAGCAGTTATTAGCTGCTGGTGAAGAAAGGATAATTCAGCTAAAAGCTTTCTTCTGGATCACAACAGAAATGTCATGCAGACAAATGATACTATCAACAGCAGTTGTGAAAATGGATGCAGACAACATCTAGGGTGCTGAAGAGTTTGTTGTAATAGAAGCAGAGCGGTT
>NW_008604736.1:7841-46479 GCF_000691845.1 Merops nubicus
CAGTTTGATTAGGCATGATGGGAGGTGCTGATTGCTGAGAGGCCTATTAGGCATGTTTCTAGCAATAGCAATTTGTTTCTCCTGGAGGGAGGGAAAGTAAGCAAGCCCTGCTTTGTGCTTCTGGAAGTGATCTGCTCTAGGTGTTGTTTTTTTTCCCCCTGTTTAGCAATGTCATCGTTAACATTAGGCATGATGTGTATCGCTGGAGATAAAACTATCGTGCTACAAGGAGGATGAATAGATGTGGGGCTGTTCCTAATCTTAATGAAGCAGAAGGCTTCCTATGCTAAGGAATGGTACAAAGGCCACCCGTGCTCTTACGAAGTGTTAGACAATAAAGACCTAATGTTCATCTGTCACATTTATTGCTTACATTAACTATGATCTAGCTCCTTACTGCGTAGCAACTAATTGTGTTAAAGGGACAAAAGCAGCCAGCCACACAGAGGGACAAATACCAACTTCAAATGTCACTTCATTGCTGCCTCCCCAGGGGAATGGGGACAGGCAAAAAAAGGTAGAGGTAGCTGGTGCATAGTAGGCTAAAAAGGAGAGAACCAAGAAGCATTATGCTGTTCTTGAGTGTTATAATGTTAACTGATCCCTGCTGCTGCAAAATTCTCCTTTTTCTTCTCTATCCTCAAGGAATTGAGGACAAAGAAGTGTTTTCTGTCTTTAACTGGTAAACACTTTGAGAAGGCAATCTTCATACTCAACTGCAGTGATGGATTTGATAGGCTTGTACATTACTCTTCAACCCCAAATTTCTATGCTGTCTTTATTTTAGGATCCAGTAAGTTCAGGAACTGCCACGAAACAATTTTATTCTTCAAACTGGATGGCTTTAGTAATGCCTAAACAGGTAGGCTCCAAACTTATGAGATATGTCCTCTTAAGGCACGTGATTGTCATGGATGTGACAAAGTGGCACTGACTGTGAAGACAATTGGTCATTGTATGAAAGTAAGCTAAACAAATTGAAGCATATAAAAGCTTAAATCTCCTCTTGTGTATTACAAATAAACTGGAGACCAAATGTGCACACTCTCTAGCATGTGTCTTGAGGAAGAGTGAAAGAACTGTTTAGTCTAGACACAGAAGTTAATGGGCCGAAACTTTGATGTAAGCACAGCTTTATTTCTTCATGTGCAACAGCATGACTTTATTTTGATTATTGATGTCTGACTTAGTAATGGTGGAGTCGTAGCCTTTGAAACAGGAGTAGTGTGTGTGTCCTCCTTTCCCAGGAAAGACTGAGCTGTTGAAAGATACTGAGAGCTGTATGGTTCCTGCTTCCCTGCACATCTGTGAAGGGTTCTGTAGCTCTCAGACGACTGTTTTTTTTATGGAACATCAACTAATAAACCAAAATGCTGCTGTACTTCCAACTTGCCTTCCTCATAGCCCATGCTTGACCTCTGAAGAGCAAACAGCTGTGAAACTCAGTACTTGGATTCAAAAATCATTCTGGCATCAGAGAAGAATTTTTCAGCCTAGATGGGATTCATTACCTGTAGCTGACCTAACCTTCCCACTAACAGATGTGTAAGACCTACTTGGAATTACTTTCAGAATCTTAAAAAGTTGTTGGAATAGTTTCCCAGTGCATCAAGGAGTGAGTTTTGAATTTGTGAGTTTAGTGTGTGGGCAGAAGTCCTGTTCCAGAACTTGTGTGCAGTGGGAGAGGTTGAGGAGCCTTGCTGCAGGTCTGTGCCCCCTCTGGCACAACAGAGGATTTCTTCCCTCACTTGATCCTGCCAGAAGATTTAATTAAATGGGCTGTCAGCACCTTGGTGGTTTTTGCCAAGAAACTACCAGCAAATTGGGCAAATGGAACCAATTGGTCTCAAGGCAGATCTATGAGGAGGCAAGCTTTGGTTGACATGAGCAGCTGAGGAACTTCTTCCATCAGAGCTAGGTCTGAAGAGGGAAGTTCAGCAATAGCCAGATGGATCAGTCTTGCCCAGTTCTCTCCTCTTTTGTCTTTAGCTGGTCTTCACTAGGCTAAGGAAAAGTCTGAAACAGGAGAGAAGCTTTGGGATGCCCCTGGCACCCCACTGCCTGTGGGACAGTACTGTGTTCATGCAGGGTGCAGGAACCTGCCTCTGTGGGCACTGTCTGTGGGAGCTGCCATGCTGCAGTCATACTGGCTGTGCTGATGGTTTTTGGGGGGTGAGATGCCTTGCTGAAGGTGCCAGGGTAGAGACTGCAAGCCACTTGTTTGGTTTTAAGGATGTGCACTGCAATTTTTTTCCCCACAACTCCAAAAGCATTTCTGAAATAACCCTTTTTGCTAGTTAGCCACTGCACCATTTAAAGACTTTGACAGAGCTTACCCCAAAGCTCTAAATATGTTTTCTTCTGCTTTTGAGAGATAAATAAACCTTGGTTTGCAGTGTTTTCTGTCTGCTTGCTGTCAGAGTGACAGAACCTTAACTTCTGACTTTTTGTGCCTTACTTCCAGTGTTTGAGCAGAAAATCCTGCTGTTACATTGCTGGCTCACCCCTGCCTTATCTCCTTGGTTGCACAACTGTGCTTCCAGCTGCAGTACTTGAGTGCTGTAGATCTAGTTTTATTGCAGATTTTGAGTTTCCAGCATGCAGAGGCTGCTGTAATATAGCAAATGCTTTTCCATGTAAGGACGCAGGAAGATCTATAAAGTGCAGTTCCCTCTGTAGGCAGAGCTGGGGTTTAAGTGATGAGCAGGGTCTAAGTCAAGCTTAGCATACCCTCCTAGTTTATTATGTGCAATGTGACTATAAATTCAATTCAGGAGTCAGCCTGTGATCATATATTGCTAGTTTGCACCTTAAACTCCTTGGAGGAGACTGGTTTATATTGAGGCTTTACCTACTGGAAATCTCTCAGTAGAGAGAGAACAATTGCAAAATAATACTTTGTTAAAGGGGAAACAGAACTTTCTCTGGCAGAAGTGATTTGCTCTTTCTTCTCTGGGCATTTCATAGTCAGTGCAGGCAGGAAGGAAGGAACTGGATTTGGAGTTGGCTAGATTCCAGTTGCCAACTCTATTCTCACCCAAGCCAGAAAGAGTATGGGCTGACAGAAAGTTTTGGGCAGGGATGGCAGTTGAGAAAAAGCAGCTGTCTCAGTTTTGTGAACTGGTGCAGTTTGTTAGGAATTTGTCAGGTGGTAAGTGTGATGCTTTGTGCTGTGTGGAGTTAGAGAGGGGTGTTAAAGATCTGTTTGCCATGCATCAGTCAAGAGGGCAAAACAGTTGAACTGAAAGAAGTATTGGTACATAAGCATATATGATGCTCTTTAATATCCAGAAATAAGCATATTCACTTGTAAAAACAACAACTCGTTCATTAAAACCAGATGTGCAGAGTGATGTTCTCCCCCACCCACTACCATTCGTAGGCATGAGCCAAGTGGAGGCTGTGTAGGTGACTTTAAGCAGCCCTTGGCTTACTTAAATGAAGGCAACTTCCCCCTGAGATTCATAGAATCAGAGTCATTTAGGTTGGTGAAAGACCCTTAAGATCATTGAGTCCAACCATTAACCCAGAACTGCCAAGTCCACTGCTGAAACATGTCCCTAAGCATTTTAAACATGTCCAAAGATAATGATTCAACCACTGCCCTGGGCAGCCTGGGCCAGGGCTTGACAACCCTTTCAGGGAATAAATTTTTTCCTAATGTCCAACCTAAACCTCCTCTGACACAACTTGAGGCCGGCCATTTCCTCTTTTCCTATCTCTTGTTCCCTGGGAGAAGAGCCTGATCCCCACCTGGCTCCAGGCTCCTGTCAGGGAGCTGTGGAGAGCCAGAAGGTCTCCCCTGAGCCTCCTTTGCTGCAGGCTCAGCAACCCCAGGTTCTTCAGCTGCTTCTCTAAAGCCTTGTGCTCTAGACTCTTCACCACCTTTGTTACCTTTCTCTCAGCCTGCTCCAGCACCTCGATGTCTTTCTTGTATTGGGGTGCCCAAACCTGAACCCACTATTTGAAGTGTTTAACTGTCTGGTTAGGGATAATTAAAGTTTTTATTTTCTTCCTTCTTGGAAGGAAGTCCCTCAGGGCTCAGTTTTGGGACCAATCTTGTTCAATATCTTTATCAATGACCTGGATGAGGGGATTGAATGCATCCTCAGTAAATTTGCATATGACACAGAATTAAGTGGGAGCGTTGATCTGCTGGGGGGTAGGAAGTCTCTGCAGAGGGAGTTGGACAGGATGGAGCAATGGGCTGAGGTCCATTGGATGAGTTTTAACAAGGCCAAGTGCCAGGTCCTGCACGTGGGTCACAACAGCCCCAGGCAATGCTCCAGGCTTGGGGAGGAGTGGCTGGAAACCGCCTGGCATAAAAAGACTTGGGGGTGTTGGTGGACAGCAACTGAACATGAGTCAATGTGTGCCCAGGTGGCCAAGAAGTCCACCAGCATCCTGGCCTGGGTCAGAAGTGGTGTGGCCAGCAGGAGTAGGGAGGTGACCATGCCCCTGGACTTGGCACTTGTGAGACTGCACCTTGAGTACTGGGTCCAGTTTTAGGCAACACAGGATAAGAAGGACATTGGGGTGCTGGAGTGGGTCCAGAGAAGGGCAGCGAGACTGGTGAGAGGGCTGGAAAACATGCCTTGTGGGGACCAGCTGAGGGAACTGGGGGTATTTAGTCTGGAGAAGACGAGACTTGAAAGGTGACCTCAGAGGTTGCTCTCTATAACTACCTAAAAGGAAGTTGTAGTGAGGCTGGTGCTGGCCTCTTCTCCCAAATTACTGATGATGGGATGAGAGGAAATGGCCTAAAGTTGTGCCAGGGGAGGTTTCAGTTGGATATTAGGACAAATTTCTTCATTGAGAGAGTGTTGAGGTGCTGGAACAGGCTGCCCAGGGAGGTGGTGGAGTCATCATCCCTGGAGGGGTTCAAAAAATGAGTAGATGTAGCTCTGGAGGCTAGTGTTTAGGGAGATGTTGGGAGGAAGGTTGGACTTGATGATCCTAGAGGTCCTCTCCAACCACAGTGATTCTATGATTCTTCCACTCATAGGTTTTACATATGCTGTGTCCCCTTCTTGGAGAAAAAGGTTTTCTCTGATGTCCAGACCTATGCAGAGTGTGACAGCTGTTGTCCAAATGGATTAAAAAAGTGGTATGGCAAGCAGAATTTGACAGGACCTTTTAGCTCCCTATTTGCTGCTTGTTTTCTCTCTCTTTGTTTTGGAAGAACAAAAGTCCAGGTGATGACTGCTCGGATGTACAGTTTATCTTGGCACAAATTAAACCTGGTTTTAATCTTGAGAGGCTCTGAAGAGCTGCCTCATCCAAGCTGATGGTGGTAACTGCTCACAGCCTCTAGAACTGCTTGTGTTTAGGTCGTGTGGGATTTTGGGACTGGAAAGGGCAGATGTGGAGTAAGGGCAGAGCAAAGTTTGGGCTAATGACTCTGCCTGATGAAGTCAGATGCCTGAGGTGGCTGCTGCTCCTGGCTGTCTAGGCAGTCTCTGTGGGGAGATGCTGCATCCTCATCTCTGCTGGCACTCATTATTAACTCCCTGTTCCCATCGTTTTCCATCTGCCTCTGATGCCTACGCTGTGATTCCCTGAAAGATGTGCTGACAGGTGAGGTGGTAGTCTGTAACTGGAAATGAAGTGTGTCATTGAGCTGATTTCTATTCCAAAGCCTCCCAACGCCGTTGGAGCTCCATTGAGGAGAATCTCTAAAATGAATGAGCCCCCTACACCCCCACCTTGTTAGACATCAGGGAATCCACGTGGCTGATTCTCACCTCTGAGGAAAAGCTTCAGTTGGAGCTGTCACCTTAGCAGACAAAGATGGAACACAACTGCAAGACACGTGCCTACAGGAAATCGTGCTTTGCTGGTTCTCTGGCTTATAAAACTCCTTGGGTTTTTTGATTGTTCTCTTTGTCACTACTATTGTGTCACTTTTACTGCCAGTGTTAATGGTGGGATGTCAACTTGGAGGGAGTGGAAATGGACACAAACGTTCTGGCACTGCAACTGTGGTGAAGAGGTTCTGATGCAGGAGAGTAGTGTAAGCCCTAGTAGCAGCCTGGGCCACACCACAAGGTCTGTTGCAGGTGCTTGTGAAGAAAGCTTCAGTGTTGTTTGGGCAAGTCAGCACAGTGCATTGGAATGAAGAAGATTCTGGTTGTTTCTGGGGCAGGAGAAATATATGTGCTTCATGAAGCACTCGCTACAGAACAGAGGTTTTGTTGACATGTGCTTTTGTTCTGGATCACTTCATCTCTGCTTTTTCAGTGGAAAAAAAGATGCTTGGAGTTATTCTTCAGGGACATCTGCTTTTCTTGGAAAACCAGCTTTATGGAGGCATTTTGAACCCAACCTGAAACTTTGTTTCAGGAATGGCAAATAATGTCCAATGCAGCTCAGCACCAGCATAACTTTGCCTCTCATGTATGAGCCCAGTTCAGAACTAAAACAAGGATTCTGTGTTACTCGAGATAAACATTAAATTTTCTGGATGTGAAAAATCTCCTTTTCCAAGTGGTTGCTGAGTAGCCTAGTTGAGGATTTTTGTCCTTAGCCAAAACTCTGAAAGGAGAAGTTTATTTGGGATTTGTCCAGCTGTGAATGCCTCTGTACTGGACCTCAGGCTTCTTCTGTTATAATGGGCAGTTCCAGAAGGTTTACTTTGGAGATCTACAAAGATATTGACTGACTGGTGGGGGGTGTTTCTCTACATCATTCTTATCCTCTGCTACCCCTCGAGGTGGCAGATGTATGGCATGTCTTGCCTGAGAGATTTCTACCTAAGATAAGACTTTGTGTCTGCAAAAACCCACAGAAAAAGGACTTGGGTTGTGTCTGTACTTGTGCATCCTCCTGCACTGGTAGGGGAGTGGGATACAAAATTCATTAGCATCGTACTAGTCCCCTCTTCAGGTGAAAACTAGCATGGACAAGGTGCCCTGATGGGAGGAGATGTCAGGTACCTGAGGGCAGAAGGGAATCTTTCAAGCCAGCCAGCTGTAATCTGTTCCTGGATTTCTGTCTCTGAACTGGCTCTTCTTACACACGCTTTGCTGGGGAATCCACTTCCCATTTCAGTCTTGGGCTCATGAGCTTTATTTCTACAGCTCAATTGCCATTTGGCTTGCAAATGCTATTTCTAAGTCCTGTAATACTGTTTGGAATTATAGCCTGTACTTTGGGAAATGTTATTTTAAACAGATTGTCTGTTTTCTTGGTCTGGTTTGCCCCATAGGCTGTCCTTACCTTTAAAAGCAAAGACATTTAGATAGAGAGAAACATATGGGGTGGCTTGTTTTTTGAAAGCTGGTGAATAAAAATAGCAATAGTATGCTGTCTTTGTGGGTTTTGGCTAAGAAAAAGAGCTGGATTTCCAAAGGAAAAAGTTTGAGGGAGAAATATATGTGGCTTTAAACTTGTTTTTCTGTTCTACAAACCATTGTGCCGCTTGTGCACATTACTTAATATCTGTTGGAATGTACAAAGACAGATTTTATGGAACTTCAGTTTTTAGGCTATGTAACCAGAATTAGGCAGGCTGCAAGCAAGCCAAGTGAAAATTTTGGTCCTCCAAGAAGTTTAGCTGCTATAGAGCCTTTGGTGCAGCTTTAGGGTTTCGATGGTCATGTCTGTGTACAAACACAGCCTGGCGTGGTTAGCTGGGATAAAACCATAGCTTGCTGCATCCCTGGGAACAACCTGCCTGCCCGTCTGGAGACAGCAGTAGTGCCAAGTCTCTTGTTCAAGCAGTTGCTACAAGAAGCTGTAGAGTGAGAGTCTTCTAGGGATCAGAACCTCTGAGCATTTACAGATCAAAAACTTCAGGATTTACATCACTTCTGTGACTTTGATTCATTCTTGGTAAGCACACGCAGATACCTCATAACTCTCAAATTTGTGGTGGTTTTCTGAGACGTGAAGGGGCAGTGTTTATTTGATGTGACATTTTGGGAAGTCATCTTAAGGGAAGAAAAGTCTCAAAATTCTGTGGGTAAAAGTGTGAAACTGCTGTCATAAACCTCTATAGATCAGAATTGGTTTTGCTGATCAGCAGTAAATTTTTACCAGCTTTGCAAAATCTTTTCCTGGCTGGAGGTGACTGATTAACTTTGTTATAGATTATGGTAAAAGCAAACACCCAAGGTTGCTGTGAATTAGTAAGTTGTCACAGTCTTTTAAGCCTGAAGAAGATACATCGAAGTGTGGTCCTCTGCATTGCTGCACACTGTTAATTTCTGGTTTATTAAGACTTTTATTAAAACCCCACAGCTTCTGCTATGCTGTGTACTTATGGGACACAGTGATCTGGTAGGTTCCAGGTAGTTCTTTAAAAATTGGTATGAAGAATAACTTATCCTGTGTGGTTTTTTTAGGGTATGTAACGTGCTTGTTACTGAAGCACAGGTACTGCTTAGCTTGCTAGCTGTTCTAGGTGTAATGCTGCACTGCCTCGTGGTGCTCTCCAGACTTCTGGAGCTGTGCAGTTCTTCCAGGCTTCTGTGTTCTGCATCTACCTTATAGAAAGTCCATTCTTTTTTTTTGAAGGAGACTTTCTTTTTAAAGAAGGAGACTGAGGTGCTGGAGCATGTTCAAAAATGGGCAACAAAGCTGGGGGGGGGGGTCTAGAGCTCAAGTGTGGTGAGGAGCAGCTGAGGGAGCTGGGGGTGCTGAGCCTGGAGCAAAGGAGGCTCAGGGGAGACTTTCTCACTCTCAGCAACACCCTGAAAGGAAGTTGGAGCCAGCTGGAGGTCGGTCTCTTCTCCCATGGAAGAAATGATAGTGCAAGAGGAAATGGCCTCAGGCTGTGCCGGGGAAGTTCCTTCCTCAAAAGGGTTGTCAAGCCCTGTCCCAGGCTGCCCAGGGCAGTGGTGGAGTTCCCATCCCTGGAGGGATTTAAAAGCCATGTAGAAGTGGTGCTGAGGGACCTGGCTTAGTGGTGAACTTGGCAGAGCTGGGTTAATGGTTGGACACAATGATCTTAAAGGTCTCTTTTAGCCAAAATGATTTGAAGACTCTGTGTTGCTTGGAGAAGAAGAATGAAAAGAAGGAACCTCTAACAACTCACACTGAATGCTTCATGCTAAATGTAACCACAGATTCAGCTAGGTTGATACCTCTGGTCTGACCAGGTGGTAGTGCAGCTGCCTTCTGAAATAACCATCTGAAGACTTTCAACCTCTAGACCTCGCTGGAGGCAGAAAGGTCATTCCTGAGTTTTTTTCCTTGCTTACTCTGACTGGTCTGTGCCTTACATTATCTTGCCTTTGGCTGCTTGTGCCGCTGGAGCTGGTGACGTTAACCCAGCACCAGTCGTGGTGAGGAAGCTGCTGTGTTAACGAGGTGCACTACTGCTGGCAAAGGCTGTGAACAAGGAAACCCAATCCTTTATTTTCTGTTTCTGAGGCAGACATTTGGGATTCCTTTAAATGGTTGGGATTGAATATGGAGCTGTGCATTTATAAGGCTGTTTTTTCCCTGGGAAGCTAAAAGGTGTATTAAAATTGATAGGATTTGACACAGATGTTGCAGGTCAAGGTGCAGTAGTTGAATACTTCACTTTCTATTCAGTACACTGCCTGTGAGATCCCCTATATTCATGAAATGGATGCAAGTATTCTCTTCCTTTGTGCTAAATGATACTGCAACAAGCCTAAGAAGATTCTTGTCAGCTTGAGTGTTTTAAAAAAAAAAAAAACTAAGTGACAGACATCCTGGAACTTCTTGCCTGTGGAATCACAAAAATGGTATTAGAACTGCTTGTGTTTGGAGCATAACTGGAGTCCTAAAGAAGCTATCTCTTTTTCTAAGGAAAATATGAACTGTCAAAGAGCCCCTGATGGTGCTTTGGGGAAAGCATTTGATTGCTTAGGAAATGGATTGTCTGGATTGTACTTTTTTTAATGGCCCAAATGGTCCTTTGAAAGAAATACAGGTTTTCCATAATGCTTCATGTAGTGAAGTTTCAGATGGAACATGGTCTTATTGCTGTTCATTCCTCAGACTAAAATTGGAGCAGCTTTCTTTTGCACCTTCAAGCACCTGTGAAGATCAAATAGGCAGGTTGGGAACATATTGGTTATGTCAGGGCAGGTGTGTTTTGAGATCTCTTGTCCCCTCGCATTATATGAAGTCTCATTTGTCTTAATTTTGAAACTTGCTGCCTTTTTTTGATATGGTATTTAAGAGAAGGTTCTAAATTGTTTCCAGACAAAAGTGTGTGGATCCTAAGCCTCTGGTGTTTTGAATAAACAGTCTTCCTCCTTCACTTCTTTCTTTCTTGCATCAAAACCCAGCTGTGCATAGTACTTGCCTTTGAAAGGGATTTTGTGTTTATCTGACTTGTTTTGAATGCAGCAAAACATGGAAGTCGCTTTCTGTCCTATCTATCTGTATTTAGTTTAACAAAATGCCATATCAAACAATTTTGGTGGCATTTTGCTGGGTTATAGATAGTTTTCGGATGAATAGCATTTCCTCTGTAGTATGAAAGGTTTAGGGCTGGAAAGAGGATTCTCTAAACATAGTGCTTTGCTCACCTCTTGTGCTCTTTTAGCTGGAATCAAAAGCATGCTTTGAAAGGAACTCGATGAGTTTATACCCTGTATTTTGCTGTGCACTAGCATTGTTGGGTTTATGCAGTGGTGAATGGTTTTAGTTGACAGCTTTGGATGGGTTTAAAGCACTGAATAAAATTGCCTCCTTGTTAAATGAATGCTGGGGGGAGCAGGAAAATGTTGGAAATAAGGATTGTTAAGGAAATTATTATGTGAAAAAAACAGATTCCCTTACACTTTGTTCTCTAAAAGGAAGCCCCCTTGTATTCTAATGCTCTGCTGGCATATTATTTATGTTGACATTGATACAACAGTATCTTAAATGTAGGGGCTTGGTGTTTTTTTTTCCTGATGAAGGTAGCTACTCTTTATCCCTACTGGTTTTATGGTTATGGATGGCTTCAAAGAAATGTGTGTTGTAGGTGAGATTATAACCATTCCTTTCTCTGGCTGTAATGCTTAACTCAGCTTCCTCTATAGGTTTTCAGCTATTAAGTTGTTTGAAACTATCAGGTTATTTGACTACTTTAATCGAAGCTTATTCTGATGCTCTGGTAGTCTCCAGCAGCCTGCTCCTTTAGGCTTTTTAAGAGTATTAGCTTTTAATCAAACTCTTGTGCTGCTTATAGAGTTGTCTCTCAGAAGCCTATGGAGCAAATACCCTCTATTACTGCCTCTTGAAATACCCATTTCCACATTGTCATTAATGCCTGCAGTTGAAGATCTTGGATTTAATTAAACTAAGCTTGCCAATGGAAACTTGCATCTTTCAGAAGTACTGGCGAGGGTCTGCTATCTTTGATTTCACAAAAGCAGAAGTAAAAAAGTATTTTTGAGAAAGTCTAGGGCAAGTAAGAAGCCACTTCCTAAGGAAAAAAATAGCCAAAGAGAATGATGAGAATTATAAGAATATAACTCTTTATTTTCACACACCAGTGAGGGGGAGAGTATCAAAATAATAGAGAGGTTTGGGAATTTTGAAGGAAGCTGGATGTGTAGTGTCAATAAAGCTGATTCAAAGCAGTTGTTACACAACTGATTTGGTATTTGCAAGCCAATAGCATCCTTGAACTTTTTGTATAGGATGAAGTTTATGCAGAGCAGGTGTATATTTTCTTCAGTTGCTTATGGTACCTGAGCTAAATGTGTATGAAGATTAGTCAGCTGTGTTTTCTAGAAACATTCTTCCTAAACTTGATTTTGTTTTTTAACTCTTCTGTTCCTGCTGTAATAATAGCGAGGCAGTTTTGCTACAGTGGAGAGAGTGTGGAGTGGGATAGTTTAACAGCAGCCTCTGAATTCATCGGAGCTGTAGCATAGCAGATCTTTTCATCTCTAGGGGGGGGGGATGTTGACAGTGAGAAGAGGCCACAGCAGCCAGAGAGTTTTTTTTTCCTCCCTCAGTCAGGAACTTGTGAACCAGAAGAGCAACCAGTTCTGTTCCAGAGCATCAAGGGGAGAAGTAAGGTCACTCTGGAGAACCCCAGCTACTTCACGTGTGATTTCTTGTGATGTTTTCAGTAGATAAGGTCCTGCTTAATTTGTGTATCTTGTGAAGGAGGGAAGTAGGGTCTAGCTTATCTATCTGCTGTAGGTGTCTGAAAGTTGTTGTTGTTTTGTTGTTTTTTTTTTTTTTTTTCCCTGGTGTGCATAACCTTTTAGCCACATGTTCAGCTAATCCACATTTCTGATAACACTCAGAAAGACACTGGCTGTATTTAAGCATAAAAGCACCATATGTGCATATACAGGTTTTTGTCAAGCTCACTGCTAGGTTCTTAATGGTAGCAGGAATAATTTGAAGCAACTTTTGAAAGGTACCTTAACAAAAAAAAACATGAAAAAATACCCCCAAATTACTAGCCAGCAATGCAGGTTGACCTGCTCTCTGAAACATCTACTAACCAGAGGGGTTATCAGGTCAGACTGAATTTCAGAGAAGCACTGCAACTTCTCTGGAGACTCAGGACTCTACAGGTAGCAGGAAACTAGGCAGGCAGTGCTGAAATTTGGTGCTGGGGAAGAGGAGGCTTGTGGTGAGCACACAGGATTGATCACTCTGCCAATGAGCATTCCAGAAGTACTGGAGAAGGGAATGCTCCCCAAAGTGTTTTGTGAGAGTAACATGGCTTCACAAATGCAAGTTGTAAGAACAAACGCTTGTCTCAAAAGGAAAAAAAGCTGATTATAGTCACAATGAACTATTCCAACACCCCTTTCTCAGGGAGAACCAAGTTCACAGATGCAAAACCATTGCATTTAATGGGGGAAAGAGATGAGACTGTTTGGGACTTTGGAACCTGCTGGTTTGGATTTTCTTGCTCTGCAGGAAGAGTGCTTCGTGCAGCTGTACTGGTAGGGATGAGGAGGCCTTTGTGCCTGTAGAGAGGTCTGAGCCAGCAGTCTGAGGTGGGACTGTGCCTTCCATTCTGAACTTCCTCCCAGGTTCCATAAACTAAAAGCCTCCCATCACTGGCCCTTGTTACTCAAAGGGTAGAAGCCCTTTGCTTGCCCTTGAGTTGCTCATAGTTACTGTAGTAACAAAACTCAAGGCTGCTTTAGTTGGCTTCTGTAACATTTTAAAATGTTTTCCTTCAGAAAAAAAGAAAATCAGATGGGAATCAAATCTTCTAGGACGTGAGCCTGCTGTGAAGAGGAAAAGAGAGCAAATTGTTTAGGTTCTTTGGTGGATTTGGCAGGAAGTGCAGGAGACTTGCTTTGACCTTGGTCTCCCTTGCTGTGTGTTCGGGGAGAGTTTGAACTCTAAAGATGTTGGAACAAGGTGGGCAGGCCTGGGTCTTCCAGACTGAGACAGAAAAGTCAGGGATGGACTGGATCAGACCTTTGAGTTAGGAGTGGACTAGATGACTCCCTGAAGTTCTGTCTAGCTCTTTTCTGTCAAGGCTCTGTACAGATTTCCAAAGGTACCTGTGATGGGGGAAGTGCATCTTTGGATGACAGAAGGGAACCTTCTGGTCACTCTGGATTGTTTGAGCTGCTTGTTGAATGCTGGGGGATAAGGACAACAGTAGCTTCCTTCCAATCCACAAGAAGCCTCAACATTCAGGGTTTTTGTTGTGGTCTGCTTTAGTCATCTGTGAAGCACTGCAATGTTGAAGCAACAGCCCTGGTGTTCCCTGCCAGAACTGCACTGCAGCGACAGACTGGTGATTAACATACCTCTGGTGGTGGAGGAGGCTGCTCCTGGGACAGAAATCAATGCATGTACTAATCAGCTGGAGACAAGCTTAGATGTAAATTCATATTGAGTTCCTATCTCTGATGCTGATACACAGTACCAGGGAGTAGAGTTCAAAGGAGAAAATAAACCAGTACTATCCTGTTGGTACAGAAGTGCCACTTATCTTGGCTTTCCTGATTTGGCAAGGCTTCCCAATGAGATTAAGAACTTCACTGTTCTGTTTCATCAAAATCCTCAGATAATAGACAGTCAGCAACTGCATTTTAGGAAGGTCTGGTACAGAAAAAAACACATCTGGAATACATATTGTCTTTAAAAAAAAATGAAAAATTTCTCTTAAATACAAAATAGATTGTTCGTTATGATAGGAGGGGGATTGGGAGGAGTATGAAGTACTGGCAGTGAAATGACATAAGAGGAGGTCCAAGTTCACTTATTGTCAGTATTGCACATGTTGAAGCTGTCTGTGTTTTGATATAAACCAGAATGTGGCTTTTTTCCCCTTTTCATCTGTGTTCAAGGGAGTAAATGTTGGGTGCTCCAGCAGAAGAGAGCTTTCTAATTACTCATGGCTTGAGTGTATGGTCGTGAAAAAGCGCTGGGGATGGATGTTGTGGAGGGGAATCGTGGATCTCCAGACTTCTGATGTTGTAGGTATCATAACTGTAGACTCTGGAGATGCTTTGGAGGAGGTGGTGGAGTTGCCATCCACGGAGGCATTCAAAAAATGTGTAGATGTGATACTTCAGGACATGGTTTAATGGTCATGGTAGTGTTGGGATAAAGATCTTGGAGGTGTTTTCCAACCTTAGTGATTCTATAACCTCTCCTGCCCTCTGTGCCACTTTTCCCTTGTTGCTGATACAAGTGCTTCTGTGGCTTTGCAGTGAACTGGAGAGCCAGGAATTGATGAGGTTTAAAACTAAACCGAAAGCAGAAATCTGATTTTGTATCCCCTTGGTGTGAACCAGGGAGGGAAATCACAGGAACAAACTAGCAAATGAAAGGTGGGACTGCTGCTTTTGGCAGCAGTTTTGGCCCACGCTGGTTCAGTGAAAATACACTGCAAGCACAAGCTGCGTTTTTGATATCTGTGGAGTATATACTGCTTGGTGATACCAAACATGGAATCAGAATGTACTCTACAGGAAAAATTCACTCAAGTCTGACTACTTGTACAGTTTTTAGAGCAGCAAAGATGTCTTTTGGGATGGTGTGTAGCTAAAAATGATGAGGTGTGCAGTAGAACTGCTAGCAGTAGGTGAGGAAATCAAAGTGAAATGACTCCTTTTTGTTCAAGGGAAATACTACCTATGAAAATTTTATAATTTTTTTCAGTTTGTTGTCTTTTAGGAAGTAGGTTGCATAGATAGGGAGGAGTAAGTTTTGTGGTAGTTTGGTTTTTGATTGTCAACAATGCTACAAAGAGCTACATGCAGCAGTTTGTCTGGTAGCTATTTAGATATTCCTCTTAATTTTGAGTGTGGCTTTGCTTAGTTGAAGTCTAATTTTTTAAGGTGCAAGTCAAGGTTTTTGATCTCTTGTCAATAATAAGAGTTCTTGTTTACTGTTTGCCACTGTCTGAGCTCGATTCCTTTTTAAAAAAGCAAAACAAACCCAAAAAAAAAAAAGCTTGTTTAACAAGCCAGTCCACAAATGGTTCAGAACTTGTTGATGCTCTCTGAAGCAGTCGGGTAGGTTCCTACAAGACTTGTAGAAAAAAGGAACTTGCCACAGAGTTTGGACTGTGGGAGAGAGCAAGTGTGGTCTTGCTCTCCAGACAGCCATGAATCCACCAGGCAGAGGAGAGGCTTTCAGTACCTACCCCAGCCATGGGAAAAACCTCACTGAGTTTGCATTTCATTGTATACCAAAGTCCTCAACTGTTTGATGTAAATCTGTAGGAAACTGGCTTTGGTAATTATGGTGCCCATAGCCTATGCCAGCACCACTCCCTTTATTTGCAAGGAGTACTGCTATCAACAGAGCTAATTATCCCACAAGCTTTCATAATGCTGCCTGTCCCAGTGTTGCTGTCCCTGAGGAGCAGTTGGAAATGGTGTAGGGCTGCTCTTACTGCCTGTTTTGGAACACCTGGAGAACTTGAAGTACCCTGTAGATCTGTATGTGAGCAGGGTGGTCTCCAAAATGGTCATTCTCTCTCAGGGAACTCTAATTTCCCTTTGATAGTTTTATTAGTTGGAAATAATGTTTCTTGTAGCCTTCTGGTGGGATGGAGAGTTCCAGCTGCAGGTTGTTGTTGGTAGTGGTGGCCATCTTCTGAAGCAAAGAGTTGTCTTGCTGATGTGCTGGTCCCTAAGGTGCACCAGGCTTCTGGAGCTATTGGAAGGGTGCCAGGAGGAGGGAAATGGGCCATTGCTTCTGGAGGGGGGTTATGAGAGGATTCAACAAGGAGCTTCTGCTCTGATTATGAAGCTCCTGTTGGGTGCGAGGAAGCTCAGAGTCTCCTGGTGTTCAGTGACAGGGAATTTGTGGCTGTAGTCCTTGTCCCTCTTCTCCTCTGCAGCTCAGTCCTGCTGCTGCCTAGGAGAGGCAGCTGTTGCTCATGCAGACACTGCGTGGTGGAAGAGTTGAGGAAGATGAAGGGTGGGAGAGGGCTGCTGCTCTTGCTGTGGCTCCACGTGCCAGCGCTTAGCAAAGCTGACTTGGCGAGGTGTGGGTGGCCACGTCTGCTTGCCTCCTCCTGTATGCTGAAACCATGTGTCCTGGGGGATGGCTGAGTTTAGAAAGGCAGGGACTTGGCAAGAGGTGGAGGTGGCTCTGCTGCTCCCTGAGCCGTCGGAGCCCTGCAGATCCCAGGACAGAGGGGCTGGGGGAGTGGGTGGGCGTGGGTCCTGCTGCGGCTGAGATCCCGTGGCATGAACAGCGTCTCATTTGGGGTGTAGATTGTTTGGGTAGTGGCAAGGAAAGGCGTGGCCCAGGTGCCACAGGGAGGGCTGGGCTGTGGTGAACAACTTGAGAGACCTGGCCTAGAAAACCTGAAGGTGGCTGCTGGCTGTGGAGAGGAAAGGGGCAAATTCTCTGAGCTCGCTTTCTTCTGGTAGTTGTCTGACCTCTTTTTACCCATGCCAGATCAAAATAAAACTTGCAGGCCTATAATTAAAGCGTAACAAATAATAAAAGTGCCACTCGGTTCTTTCTGCCCTTTTGTGCAAACGAAATTCAGAAACTGGCACAAAGCAAACCTGCATGAGAGCTTGTCAGCCCTAATGGGGATGAATGAACTAAACTTTCACTTGGTTTTTGTTTCCTTCCTATTTAAACTTTCCAAAAGGCTGTTTAACCTTGACTGGCTTCTTTCATTCTCTTGGTTTTTTTTTTTCAGAAGATAATTAGATCCCCCAGAGACCTTAAAACCAAGTAGCCTTTCCCAGTGACCATTGTTTTGTGAACATGAGAAAAAACAAACAAAATAACCCCACTAGACTGGTTTTAACTTTCAGTGAAACTACTCACATTCACTAGTGATTAGCACTTATACAGATACAGGGTTTCACTACAGGATGGAAAGCTAGTGGTGATACTTGTATGCATGTCTGAAAAAGTTGTTGCTGTCTCAGGTGTTCAGATAAAAATACTCATAGAAAGAATGTTGTCTTCAGGCAGGTTAAAACCTGCTGGTGTATTCCTGGTAATAGTGTCTTTGAAGGAGAGCATGTCTGTTCATTAGGAAGGTTTAGGCTGCAGAAACAAATCCTCCCTCTTTTGAGGGCTGGTGTGCGAGTTGCCTGTGGATCATATTGATGCATCTTTTCAAGAGCTGGTCTCTGGTGATGAAGATGTGCTGGGTTAATTGAGCTCTGCTCTTCTCTTGGGTAGGGTTAACAACGAGTTTCCAGGTATGTGTAGGTCTGGCATGAAATAATGGTCATTTACTCCTGTTGTTTTCCTGCTGTGCTGGGGAATCTTTCAGTATTCCAGAAAATTACAATGGTCTCCTCTGTGAAAATGGGTGTGGGAGAGCAAGTTCCATTGCAGCCCAGCTGAAAACCTCTTATTATGTCTCTCTATCATCATGTACTAAAGGAATATTAAAAAAAAAGGTCTGTTTTTATCACAGAATGGTTTGGATTGAGAGGGACCTTAAAGATCATCTAGTTCCAACCCCCTGCCATGGCCAGGGACACCTTCCACTAGATCAAGTTGCTTGAAGCAGTGTCCAACCTTGCCTTGAGTGCATCCAGGGATGGAGCATCCACAAACTTCCCTGGGCAACATGTTCCAGTGTCTCAGCACCCTCATGGTGAAGAGCTTCTTCATAATTTCTTACCTAAATTTACCCTGTTCCAGTCTGAACCTGTTACCCCTTGTCCTAGCACTGCAAGCCCTTGTATAAGGTCCCTTCCCAGCTCTCTTGCAGGCTGCCTTCAGGTACTGGAAGGCTGCAAGGTCTCCCCAGAGCCTTCTCTTCTCTAGACTGACCAAGCCAAACTCTCTCAGCCTGGCCTCACAGGAGAGGGGTTCCAGGCCTCATATCATCTTTGTGGCCTCTTCTGCACCTGCTCCAACAGGTCCATGATGTTCTTGTGCTGGGGGCTCTAGAGCTGGATGCAGTACTCCAGGTGAGGTCTTATAAGAACAAAGTAGAGGGGGAGGGTCACATCCCTTGACCCTCTATGTTGTAGAGGACTTATATTTGAGATCACTTCCATCTGAAATCTGTTCTTGTTTGTGCTCACAAACATTCAGCAGTCCTGCAGTTCAGGCCACAGGTATTTGGAGAGTGTGCAGGTAAAGGTTTAAACTGTTTTCCTGCATGACAGTGGGTGATCCTTGCCTGAAGGAAGCAAGAAGGAAGCCTTCTGCAGAGCACTGCTCCACAGCCTGAGCAGTGGGACCACGTGCCTTCATCCACTGCCCTTTTCTCATTTGTTTGTGAAAGGGTACGAGGCTCTCCAGGCACATTCTCGTGTTACAGAAACTAGTTAGTTACATATACAGACTGTAATAATTTAAAAAGGGTTCTGGGTCACTGCATTGCTTTTCAGGGCTTGTCTTAGGAGCTGCTCGTACAGCACTGAGTGACCATGAAGCTTTTGCAGGGCTACAGATGATCCTCCTCTGCAGGTAGTGTGGTGGATGTAGGGCTGAACTACTTCTAAGTGTATCCTTAAACAGACAATGACTTCTCCAAATTTTATTTTAACCTCTTTTGCTTTGCAGGGAGTTAGTCACCTTTAAATCTTACTCTGTCTTCTCCTTTGCAGATTCTTTTCCTGACTGTGATGTTAGTTTTTAATCAAAGACTGCAGGAGAGGGATATATGTGGTCAGTGTAGAATAGACCTCACCAGCAGGACAGATGAAATTTGTAAGTGGGATGACATCTGTGGCTGTTCCAGGAAAAGTCTGAGATCTCTGAGGATTGGGAGTGGGAGAGACAACTCTGCAGTGAAGTAAAGCCCTAAGAGACCTTCACAGACCAGCTGAGAGTTAGCAAGAATGTTATAGGTGGTGACAGTGCTGTGATAAGAAGCATCTACCTGCCCTAAATCTTCAGGGTGGGTTGGCAGTGAATTCAATGCTTATGCACTGCAAAGAAATTCCCAGCTCATCCCTTCCCTGGGGAAGGAGCTGTGTCCTCCTGAGGCTTCAGACTTCTCTGAATAATTAATCCATTGGGTCTCTGTCCTCAGAGAGAGATGAAAGAACTGTTGAAGGCTACTGTGTTACACCTGATACAGGAAGTGATTAGTGAGTCTTCAGATACAGTCACATAAATTAAAATCACTTGCATCCTCCTTCCTTAATAATAGATGAAGCCTTTAGGATTAGAGTTTGAAAAAAAAGGGGAAAAAAACCAGCTGAAACTAAGTAGAGTAAAATTCCTTTTAACTTAGTTTTACTTGCCCCTAAATGATTTTGTTTTTCCAAATCACCCCTGTTGCTCCTCTTGTCTGTTCCTGTGTGAGGTCTGGGGAGGGGGATATTCTGAAACTGCAGAGAAGATTTAGGAATTGTTCTTCCAAACTCCTTTGATTCTAGAGGCAAAGAAGTATTTCTACGACTGAACAACTCGGTATTTCATTTGTAGTTGATTACCTTATTAATGATTAATAAGATTTCAACCACTGGTAGGTAAGGATTATTCAACTACTCATAATTCAGGAAATACAGCTTACCATGGTTACTTTTTTGGTTTTGCCCATGCATTTGGTCACAGCATCCTGATGTCACCAAATTGTTGCTCTCCTGTTCTGTGTTCCATGTGGTGGTGGTGGTTTATGGCAATTTTTTGTTTCCTTCTAGGTATAATGGATCCCTCCCAAATGGTGACAGAGGACGCAGGAAAAGCAGGTTTGCCCTTTACAAGCGACCGAAGGCAAATGGAGTTAAGCCCAGCACTGTTCATGTGATTTCCACTCCCCAAGCATCAAAGGTAAGAGTCAGTGGGACAAATCCTGGTTTTTCTGATGATCCTGGGTAGAAAACAACTTGTGTATTACTGCTGATTTACCCTGCTGCTGTTCCATTCTGTGCTAGTCAGATAGATTTGTTTGAATGACAAGTCTGCAGTGGATTTTCTTTCTGGGGGTGCATATCTTTAATCCAGTTGCCTGTTTAAAATCATCTTAAACCTCAGCAAGACTGACCTTTCTGTGCCTGTACTGAAAGCTGACTCTCTCAGTGCTGACTGTATCTCAGACAAGGAGTAGTCAGGTGATGTAAATACAAAAAGTATTTAAATTTCTTTCTCACTGGAGTGTAAGATTGGTATGTCTCTTTCCTCTTCAATAAGATAACTGACACAGTATAAAAAAACTATTGTGATCCTGCTGAGCCTCTCATTTTTCTTGCTACTAATGTTACTGTACACGTTTTTACCTGAGGTTTAAGGCAGATGAAGGGGGAAAAGCAGTAAAGTAAATATGTTAAGATAGTAGTTTATGGAGGAAAAGCAGTATGTCTATTAACATAATAATGTATTAAGGTATAGAACTGTTCAGGTGAGATTTCTGGTGGTGGAACATAGTTCCAAGCTGCAAAAAGTGATGCTGTCTTCTCTCAAAGCCTTCTTTCTAGAAGCAAAAAGTTATTAGTGTTGGGGCTGCACTGGAGGAGCAGTTCTGTGGTGGCACTCTACAAAGTGGATGGTTTGTAAGAGCTGTACATCACTTTTCCCAAAATGCATAGTGTGAGAGAGAGAACCTAAATACACCATTCTCAGAAGTGGTGGGGAGTGTACAGGACCTGCTTAGCGTGGCTAAATATTTAGCCTTTTTGGATTAAAAGTGTCTGTAAATATTTTTCAGTGTTTGCATTCTAAAAATGAAAGCATTTGGGTTAAATCTTCCTGATGAAATCAACACTCAGAACAGGGCTGTAGTGTATGTTTGTTGGTAACTGTGGTCTGCTGCTTAAAATGTAACAAATGGGGGGGGGGAAATGTTTTGCATAGCTGATGGAAATACAGACATGTTCTCACTGGATAATCTTAAGCATTTGGGCTGCAGATCTGTTGGCATTTGAGTTGCAACAATATTTAAACACCTCGCAGACGCTGCAAGGTGTCTGGTTAATGTTCCTCCACATTGTTGCTGTAGGGCAGAGAAAATGTGTGCTGCACAAATGAATGCCCTTATAATGATAGCACGGGGGCTGAGGGATTAAAGCCACCCCCCCCCCCCCCCAAAAAAAAACCCCCCCCCCTTGAGGGTTTGGGTTCAGGTAGGTGTGCCAAACTGAACCTATTCTTTTGCACTTTCTCTGAACCCTTATAAAAGAGCTTTTGTCTATTTATACTGTTGTCTGGGGCCGGGCTGGTGGCCCTGTGCCAGAACAGTGATGCGGTGGATTTCAGTTAATGCTCTTTCGTTGCACAGAAAGGACACTGACAACTTAAGACACTTTTGGAGGCTTTTCTGACATCTTAGGCAGCAGAACCTGAGTCTGTTTTACCAAGAATGGTTTCTGCATGCAACTTCTGGAAGAGACTGCAGAAACACAGACTAGCAGAGAAAAGAGCAAACTGCTTTGTTACTAGAAAATCATGTGCAACTTGACCTCAAAAATTTTGTTCTGTTCTCAGTCTTCCAGTCTAAATCTTATTTAAGGAAGATAAAAGAGTGGGAACTTGTGCTGCACAGGATATTAACAAGTTTCCTCCCTTTACATCCTTCCTTCTAGCCTCCCAGATACCAGTTCTCTGTTTTGCTTTGCTTGTCTGTCGCTGTGTAAACTGAATCTTGGTGTGGAAAGCAAACGTTACTGTGAGAGTACTGCTGCTTTTTGGGGGGGTGGAATTGGCAGAGGTGGGTAAAGCACTGACTGTCTCCATTTGTTTTGTCTCTGCCGTGGCACGGGTGCTGGAATTAAGTGCATGGCTGGTTTTGTGCTAATTCCACTAATGCAGCAGCTCAAGAACTGGAGCTGTCACAGATTTTTCAGTTAGCGTGTCAGCCTGAAAACTGCAGTAGATTGTGAGAGGATGCTGAAAACTGCAATAGATTGTAAGAGGATGCTTGTCATGTTCCATTGTCCCTGCTATGCAGGTGTCAAGGACAGCTGGATTAGCAATGGCTCCAGTAGTAAATTTAGCTGAGCTAATTGCACATGAATCAGTGCCTTTTGTTTTTTTCCATTGGAGTGCCTGTGTTTTGCCACTCTGCCTTCTAGAGGCACTGGAGAAGATTTAGGATTGTTTGGCCTTCTGAGGATACACAGGTATGTTCGGGGGGCTAACACTGTGTAGGGTAAGAATTTGAGTTTCTTTTCTAGTATTGTTAAAGTATGCATGCATCTCTTCAACCTTATGCTGAGGCACCACTCGGGGAATTTTCTAGTGTCCCCTCTTTTACAAAACTCAGACCAGTTGTTTGAGACAGACTTCCTGCATCATTGTCACAATTGGTACTACTGTTAGAAGGGAAGCTTAAAACTCTTATGCTGTCTCTTATGTGCATGTAACTGTCTGTGGCAGGGAGGGGGGAAGTGTGAGACTTCTCATTTACTAGGTATGAACCTTAATCAATATTTTAATAACCCTCTTTGTTAGATGAGAGTTTGTTTCAAAGTTAAGTCAAGTCACAGGAGAGGCCATTCCTTGCATTTACTTGGGCCTCCTGATGAGGAGGAAAACTGTCATCAGTCATGACTGAGGTGAAAACTTTCTGACTACCAGACTCTTGGGTCTAAGTTTGTTACTAGACCATCATGACATAGCTAGGACTGCTGATTTTTATTTTCAAGCTATTAGAGCTATTTAACAAAATCAGAAGTTTGTTGCAATGTTTATTTTTTTTTGGTTGTGTTGTCTTAACTGTTGCTTTCACACACCACAGTTAATGCCATGGAACTGGGGTCTGGGTCTGCTGGTGTCTGAGGTGATGATTCTGTGATTCTATGACAAGGTTGGCTTGTACAGAATATTATTCTTAAGTAGATGAATAATATGCCCTGCATAAATAGAACTGTATGATCCCAATTTCTGCTAAGCAAAGATGTTCATGTTCCTGTGCACAGCCAGTTTGGTTCAGTGGGCTGGTTTAGGTTACCACCTTCCCCTGTGCAAATACAGGTGGGTCTTCCCTTCTTCCCTTCCTAGTCATGATAACTTTGTTAGATATTGTTCCTTGGAGTTCTTTTTGTGAAACGTTGGGAGAGAACTCCCCCAGTTCTGTGTGGGAGGCGTGCTGGCAGCTGGCATTGACTGTGGGTTTCCTGGTGAAAACCCTCAAGCCATGTAATTCCCCGTGACCTTAGGTGTGCATGCATTTAGATTTCATCATTGGTTTCTGGTGATTTGGAACCACTTCCATGGGTGTGAAGTTTAGAAAAATGAAGATGGGGCTTCATGTGCATTTGAGTTACTTGAAGTATGGCTTTAGGAAAGATGAATTGTTGGTGTTAGCCCTCCAGGATTCCCTAGGATTACTCTGGAAGCATGAATGAATTCTGAGACCTTCCAAAGTACTGAGTCAGTGGGCAAGAGAATACAGCTGGCAAGCACTAGAAGTACCAGTTTCTAACAGGTGAATGTTGGTGCTTTGATACCTAAGCATTTGCGTTTGTAATGCTGACTTAATAGAAGGTTGCAAATGTCCTTTAAATTTCTGCAGAGTACAAAAAAAACCACCTTTAATATCTTTTTATGGTGGGATGTCTCAGTATTTATGTCTGTCTTCCTTGGGATCAAAGATTTCCTTTGGTAACCTGTGGTAGATAAAGACAACCTATTTTCTCCCTTATGAAATTACTATTTCAGGCTGACTGGGGAAGATCTTCTTGACTTCAAGTCCAATTACCTGCCGAGTTGGCTTCTGCTTTGTGCTATCACAACAGCAGCTTGTACAGTCACTGGCTGCGTTCCTGCAGCTCCAATCAAGTCTCATGCTGCTACTGGAGAAGAGCAAAATGCAGCTACACGAATAATTATTAGGTTGGGGGAGAGAGCTGCAATTTGTGCTTTGAGTGACGAGGGAAAATGAGAGTATAGGCTTCTTGTGATTATCTGCTGTAGATATTGCATCTGCTTTGAAGTACTTGGTAAATTTTGAGTAAAAAAAGACCAGAAATTCTTTTGGCACTGACAGCTTTTTGGTGCTCATTCTGGATGGGAGCTGCAGAGCTCAGCTGCTGTCAGGAGGATCCTGGGTCTGTCAGTGGCTTCTGTCTTTCCTGTTGGGCTCATTTGTGGTGTAATCAGTTCACGGAGCACTAATTTGTTCTGAAGTAACTTAATCACATGGGTGTCTTGAGAGTCCCGAGTTGTGCAGAGGCAGCTTTTTCTTGGCTCATCAGACTGAGTCTGCTTGAATAATAGTTGCCTTGATGTCATGTCCTGTCCTTTTCTTCTATTAAGAGAGCATCATCTTCACATGCTAAGTCCCTATCCTTTCCCTTTGCAGGGAGAGTGGGAAGTAGGGAATGGTGGTTGGGCAGCAGAAAATGGTTAGGCCAATTTCATTAGTAGGGCTTAATAAATAACAACTGTGACTTGGTTGGAGTTTGCCTTCCTGAGCTTTTGGGACCTACTGAACAAAATGCGTGTCAGAGGTTTTGGAAAATCACTGTAGAGTGTTTTCTAATAAAAAGCAGATGTGTTGTGAGGAAAGAGGAATTAAAAATTGCTGAGGACTACAACAGTTTTATGACTTAATGCTTTTTGTTTTCATGCTCTCCCTTCAGAGGGTAGACAGAAGATCAAAAAAATGCTTTCCTTGTAAACTCTGTCTAAGCTACATCTGCTTTAAATCACACTGAGACCAGATTCTGCTTGGATGTGGGTGCTCTTTGAAAGCAGAGGAAGGTGCAGTGATCACTGGGGCTGGTGTTAAGGAACTTGGGGGTGTTGTGTTTGCCAACAACATCCACAACTTCCACTTCACTTCCCACAGGGAGCCAGGCTGCGTGTCCCACCACTGCACAATTTCTGTCAAGTTTGCAGCTCCCTGCAACCCTATCAGAAATGACCTGGGGGAGTTTGGTCTTGTGGTAGTGGAGAGCTGGATAAAGTAGGGACAGTATCTACGAGTGTAAAATGCTGTTGTATGTGGTCAGACACTGCAAACCTTTGCTGCCCATCAGGGAATGCTCTCAGTTGTTTGTGCCACTGGAAAAGCTGCAGGTGGGATTTGTCCTGCAGGCAGCAGAGCCACTCGTTTCACTGGCTTCAGTTAAGAGAAAACCTGAAACTGGTTTTGGATCTATTGAAGGTGCATGGACTGAACATAATGTTTCTGCCTGGGTGGTGGTACTGCCTTTTGAACATGCTGTCAGGGACAACACATCACTGCAAGCTGGCATTACTGAGAACCTCCCTAGGATGTTAAAGTGATGACAATCTGCTGCTCTGTTCTGGGTGTTTGGGTGGGCTGGGCTGCTGCACAGGTAGGAACAGTCTGATGACCACAGGGACTCGTATACAGCAGTTAGAAGAGTCTGGGACTGTTGGCATCTCCAGTACAGGAATTCCTAGCTACTGTTTTGGAAACATGCTTCGTCACCTCTGTCACGAGGGGACTTCACACAGGTCTGAAGTGTGAGTTTCACATTAGCTCTGAACTGCAAAGCTCCTGTAGAGAGACAGTTTGATTCTAGGCTGCATAAAGTATAGCTTTATAGCACAGATGACACAGAGAGCCTGACCTTGGCTGAGGCTTGTACCCAAACCTGAAGACAGAAGTTGTGGTACTATGAAGAGGTGAAAGGCAGTGTGTGTCTTACTCTTGGGTTACCCTCTTTCAGTGAAGTTGAAGATTCTCTGAGCATCCTGGCCTGTTTCAAAACTAGGGTGTCCAGCAAGAGGAAGGAATTGGTTGTGCCCCTGGACTTGGCACTAGGGAGGGCACAGCTTGAAGACTGGAGTCAGGTCTGGGTGCCCCAGGGCAAGAAAGACCTTGAGAGGCTGGAGCGGGTCCAGAGAAGGGCAACAAAGCTGGTGAGGGGTCTGGGGAACATGGCTTGTGGGGAGTGGCTGAGGGACCTGGGGGTGTTGAGTCTGGAGAAGAGGAGGTTGAGGAGAGACCTTCTTGTTCTCTACAACGCCCTGACAGGAGGCTGGAGTGAGGTGAGGTTGGTCTTGTCTCCTAGATGACTGGTGATAGGGTAAGAGGCAGTGGGCTGATGCTGTGCTGGGGAGGTTTCGGTTGGGTATTAGGCAGAATTTCTTTCCTGGCAGAGTGGTGAGGCATTGGCCCAGGCTGCTCAGGGAGGTGCTGGAGTCACCATCCCTTGAGGTGTTTAATAAATGTGTAGACGTGGCACTTGGGGACACGGATTAGTGATCATGGTAGTGTTGGGTTGATTGTAGACTTGATGATCTGAGAGGTCTTTCCAACCTTAATGATTCTATGATTCTGTTTGTTGCTAACGATATATGTGTATGTTGCTTCATGCTCAGGAGAAAGTGTGGGTGCCAAGAGGAATATACAGATAATGGTGTGTTTTTCCTATGATTTCAAACTGTAATGTGCAAACAAAATTGTCTTAAATGGACAGAATGTTTTGGAAAAATCAGGTAGCATATACTGGGTCACAGCAGCGTGGAACAGAGGAGCTGGAGCTGCATCAAAGAGCAGATGAGAGTCCTGTGCTCTAAGGCTTTTTTGAGAGGGGCAATTATTTTGAAAACACAGAGAGCAATTCAGGCTT
The DNA here is from genome assembly GCF_000691845.1 of Merops nubicus. Taxonomy (NCBI): domain Eukaryota; kingdom Metazoa; phylum Chordata; class Aves; order Coraciiformes; family Meropidae; genus Merops; species Merops nubicus. Next base: position 34,682 of record NW_008604736.1, read on the forward strand.
CATGGGCCAACAGTAATGTTTCAAAGAAACAGCTGCTATTCCTGCTTTACAAATTAGGAAATACTTATTTTCCAGAGTGCTTGGAGATGATGTTGATAGAAAGAACAGAATGTAAATATTTTTCTTTTGGGGAATCTTTTATGGCTACATCTGTAAAATGAGTAACTTTATCTGTTCACTGAGTGAAGTACTAGAGGGGAGACCAAAAGATTCCTCTTTCCACTGGGTTGGTAGGTCTCTTGTCTGAGACATGTTTATACTTTTTTAGATGCAGGACTGCTTTGGTTTGGGATGCTGCTGGTTTATTCCTACTCAACCCCAAAGACCTCACAAAGATCTGAGGAGAAAACAGGGAGTACTTTACCAAGATAATCTGTTTTGGAGGGATGGAGCCCCAGCAAAGTGCTTATGAGGATGCTTCATTCACTGAAGGCCCCAAGCTCTTCAGCACTGTGTGCAGAAATTCTGTTATTTGTCTTTGGCAGTCATAAGAGCAATTCAGAGTTCTTTAGCACTATGGGTTTGTTTCTGCAAGATGACTCTTTCTTTTTATCCTCTCATGAGCTGTCCTTCCATGAAAACAAGCTAGTCTAGCCATGGGTCTACATCAGAGCTTGTACTCCCATGACCTCTGTGCAGGACTGTGTTGTGCACAGACTTGTCTATAAGTTCTGCATATGTCTCTTGTCCACAGTGATTCTGCCAGTACTTCAGGAATTTCTGGACTCTGCTGATGCCTGGTGTGAGATAATGTGTGTGGTAATATGTATTTTTGCCTTCTAATTTCAGTAACAGCAGATGCCTATCACTTTGATTTGAGGAAGCTCATTAAAAGCCCAGCACTGCCAAATGACTTGGTTTTCCTTCAGCTCCATATCAGTGTGAGCTCAGAGAGCTCTGTTACACCCAGCTCACCACCCTCAGGGAGGGATAGATGCTTTCTCCTATGCTTTTTGATATTGGCAAGCAAGGAGGGGTATCCACAGCCATCAAGCTGAAAAACTGTGAGTTTGGGGCACTGCAGACAGGTTTTGTCTGTTCCCACTGGAACTCCCACACCAGTGACTGCTGCCCTTGCATTTGGCTGGCTCCTCGTGAGAACGAGACCAGTGTCTGAACAGTGACCTGGGCTGGGGATCATCCAGAGGTGTTGACAGCTGCCAGTCTTGTGGTTCCAGGGATTTCCCTGGGTTTAAGGTAGGAAGACATGCTTTCCTTTCTCTCTTGCCCTAATCCAGGGGAAGGAAAAGGGAAGGGAACAGAGGTTTGATTTTTATTTAATTAGCTTTTCTTTCACATCTCCCATGTGACCCAAGACACTTCAGTTCCAGGGCCTGTTGTCTAGTTACCTAGCTAGTAGCTGCACAATTCTGTTTCTCCTCCCAGATTTCTCAGCTGATTGGAGGCTTGTATCACCCAGTGCTCCCAGTTAGCAGCTTGGATAGCTCTTGTGTTAAACCAGTACTGTTCAGCTCCAATCAGAGATGTAATTCTTGAGCAGGGGAGTCTGAAAAGACTGTGAAGCTTTCCTGGTGATATAAACCATATTTTATGCTTGCTATGCAGCAAGGCAAACTTCTGGTGTGTTGTTTATTTGTTAGTTTTTTTATTGGTAGTCAATCTCAAATCTCGGTTAATTTTAACTGGAGAGATACTTGCTTTTGTAGGATCAGACTTCTGGGAATTGGGACTTGGTGAGACCAGAGTGTACATCATCCATACACATTTACATCCCATCTGATCCAGATCTCTGACCCTAGGGCAGCCTGCTTCTCCTCCAGCTCTTTGGGGAATGCTCTGTAGAAGCTGTTCTTTGGGTAAGGGTTAGGACCTCTGAGGATTAGAGCTCCTGTTCCCTCCTTCAGACAATGTTCTTCCTAAGCCACTGCTGTTGCTGAAGCTTAATTTCAGCTGAATTAGGTTATTCCACCTTTTCCCTCCCTGTCTCTAAGGGGTGTGCATTCTTAAATGAGTTCTGCTGTCCTCTCATATTGACACTACTAAATTCACAGGAGCAGCAACTCCCTGTCACTCCCCCAAATGGCCAGAGGTTTGGTGCTCTTCTAGCTCTGTTAAGCCCTGTTGTGGTCCTTGTGTTGAGACAACTGATCCTTTGTTGAAGAATGGTTCAGCTCCTGAGATTGGCCTTAGTTATATTTCACCAGCATAACACAAAATTACTGCTGAAATGTCTGGATTTGGGACTTGGTAAAAGCTGTCCTTCAGTCCTTGGCTCAGCTGGACTCTGGGAGTCTTTTTCATGCAACTGGGTCTTTGGGGAGCTCTGCTGGGAGTCCCTGGCTGGGTGGGTGGGTGAGTGTAATCTCACCTCACTGATAACCAACCTACCCTCCTTTGAAGCTCTTCTCTTCACAATGTTTTGACTGGGCAGCTCTTGAATGTGCAGTCTCCTCCTGAGTCCAGAATTCCAGAAGAGATAATTGAGAAGATCATGTGGTTGAGAGACAGTGAGGAAGAGGTGTGGGTTTTCTGCTTGAGGTTAAGAGTACTCTTAAAGTGCTTACAGTGTTACTAAAGCAGAACCTTTTTATCTGTGGTGTAAGTGCTTGAGTGATCAAAAAAAACCCTTCAACAATGATGAGCTGATTTCTTTAGTTTGCACATCTGATGGCACTGCACTTTATATATCCAAACCTGCCTAGTTTTGAGTTTTCCACCAAGCAGGTTTGGAGGAAATATTGAACAGGACAGTGTCTGAAAACCCACAAAAACTTGGAGGAGGACTGAAAGGTACTTTAGGATTTTTTTGGATGCCTTTTGACTGCTAGCCTTGATATGATGGCATTTGCTATTATGAACTTCAGACAATAGACTACTGTGATACATGCAGAAATTTTTCCTCCTCCCTGTTTTCTTATGCTAGCATTTGGTTTCCCACACCATTTTCTCTCTGCTCCAGCCCACCAAAGAATCTTCCACTGCTGAAGGTCAGCACTAAGGCAGTGCCTTGGTGGTCCAGGTGGGAGGCAGGCAGGAACAAAGCTGACCTTGCTTCAGCATGGGCAGCTGCTCTTATTTTGTTCCAAAAGCTGGATTGTGAAATTACTAATAGCTCAAAGTGTTCTTCTGTAACTCATCCCTGCCCCCCAAAGCTTTCTCAAATCTTGCTGTTGGGTGTTTTGTTCTCAAAAACTGACTCTTGCTGCTTGAGTGTCATAAATAAGCTGTAAGTCAAAACAAAATGTTTGCAATTTTTGTGCAAGAGGCAGCCCGTGTTAAATATCTTAAAATACTGTTCTGTTCTCAACTGTTACTGGCAATGTCTAACTCTGGTTTCCTGGGTTAAAAATACCTTGGTTATTTAATGTTCTCTCTTAGTGTCTTTGTCCTATAGTAGCAGATACTGCCAGAATTGAGAGTATTGCTGTCGTTCTGTGATTCATATAAAAAACCAGGACACTTCCTGAGGAACACTGTGGTTTGTTTTTTTTCTGGAAGTAATAGAGAAGGATTTCATAAAGGAAAGAAGTTGCACGTTTGTCAAGTTCCTTTGGATGTGTGAATTTACCCAAGGTCTGAAGTAGATTGCAGGAAGATGAGGTTATTGAACTAAGGTAGTCCCATTCATTACTCTAATTTGAAACCTTTCCAGAAGTGTCGTTGTCAAATGTCCATGTAGGCATGGGGGGGTTGGGGAGGGGAAGTCATTCCAATCATTATTTAAAGAATACTGTAATTTTTTTGAGAGAAGGAATTTGTAACTTCAGTGGGTATAGAAGTTGTTACTGAATGAACCCTGTACCCAGATTTTACTGTAAGTCTAAGCAGGAGTATCTGTTTTATACCTTGTACTTTGTTCCAATATTGGATGTTAGACAACAACTGCTTCTTGACAATGCATTATTAAAACCCTTTGGCAAATGCTTTTCTTCATGTTTTCTGTGGGGTTTAATTCCAGACCTTAAAGTTCACAAGACTTTATCCTGGGGAGTGGGTGTGAGGAGCATCCCCAAATCCTGGCAGACGAGCTTGCATCTCCCCTGCAAACCTCTGTAGCATCCAAGTTTATTTCTAGTCCTTAATGCTGGAGGATTAATCTCCCTCTATACCTGTGGCTGCACACTTCCTGCTGTCCTGTCTGCTATTGCTGTACTTCCAGCTCTTCTCGAGTTCTTCTTGTTGTGGAGACTCTTGGTGTGGAACCCTTTTACTGGTGAAGGTGAAGATGACCACATTTAGCCTTAAAAGCACTAAACCACTTAGGAGTGTAGAGGCACCCTCCTAAGCCAAAGAGTTGGATAGCTTCAAACAAATCTCTGAGAAGATTATTTTGGGATGTGACAATCTACCTCTGCTTCAGGTAGGATTGTGGGCTATGCAAATGGTGAGAGGTGATAGTTTTGCCTCAATGAGCAAAAGTTAGAGCTTTCAGGAAGCATTAATCCCTTCTGTTCTAGTGCTTGCCTGTGCTGCTGAGCTGCTGTGTCGATGGCAGAGCACTCATGTGAGTTGGGAGATCTCTGATACCCGAATATTCCTGCTCCCAGCTGTCACAGCCCTGCCTAGAATTGCTGTGCACAAGCCACTGTGCAGCAGATCAAACACCAGAGTGGTCCTCGAAGGTAGATATGGTTGAGATGGTCCATGACTTTTGGCAGCCCAGCTGTTTGAACAGCTCTTGCTTGTGGGGGTCACTGAAGGGAGTAGCAGGGCTGATGGTGCTGGGCTTGAGGTGGACACTTGTGTGCCCACACGTGCTGTACCCATGATGGTGCTGCAGGTTTAGTCTCTGTCAGGGGAGTCCAGAAAGTGGCTCAGCTGAGCAGCACGTGCCTGCTTTAGAGCACACTGACGTGGTCAAGGCTCCAGTGACTCAGGAGCAGCTCAGATGTGTATGGAAGGGGGCATGGCACATGAAATGCCATACCCGGAATCAGTTGTTCATTGTGCATGGCTCTGCCTGTGCTGAGGGCTGCCTTTATTAGCCCTGAATGCTCTGTCTGGAAGGCATTACTTTCTTGGCTTTCACTCGCCCACTTGTGAGTCGAGTTGTTGGTAGCAGTAAAAGTTCATGAATCACAGATACTTGAATTCTATCTAATCAGCCTGCTCAGTGTTCCAGGGCTGTGTCAGCCTCCTGTTCCTCAGGCTTCATTAACAGGAAGGAGAGCACTTAGAACACTTGTTTACGGGTACATAACGTCTCCTCTGTAGCCTTTGTGTAACTTGTCCTGTTGGGTATTAACATGTATTTGAAGGACAATGAAGATAAAAAATTTTTCCCTTTAAAATGAAAAACTTCCTCAGTCAAATATTAAAAGCTCAATTTCATTTCAATAACTGCCCAAAGACTTCATGTTAATTTAACATGAGGGTTTGCTGCTTATGCATTGTCTTTATTTTTTAAATTTCTGCATTGGTCTAGATACTACTCTCCTCTTGTTCCTAAAAGAGATGACTTAGTGCTAAGGGAAATTTGCAGCCTGTGAGGGGATGATGCAGTTGACAATGGCATTCTGAGATGCTTCATGCAAAAGAGTTGTATTTAAATCTATTTTAGTGCCTGCTAACTGCAGCCAGTGTGATCTTCCAATGCTCTTTTGTGCAGGCTAATTTATAATTGTGCCTTGCTGTAGTACTGCTGTATTAATAGTAGGTTGCATGAAGTGTATGTTTGGCTTCATGGGGGAAGGGAAAACACCTTGTCTTTAAAATAGAGATTGTGGTTATGTTAAAGTGCTTTTGGCAGAAACTGAGGTCGGTACCTTTCTGGGGCGGGTTGTCCTCTCAAGTGTCCAGCTTGCTCAGTCGTATGTGTAAACAGAGCAAAGACTTGCTCTCTGTGGTGTCTCAGGAGAGCTGCTGCACAGTTGTTAGGTTGGGAGTTAGTTCCTAACTTTGCCAAGATTTTAAAGCATTAAAAATCAAGGCTGAGGGGGTTGCGTTAAAGCCTCAAATAACAGGCCTAGAGGATCAGGCTGTGACATAGTTTTGGAAGAGTGTATTCTAATAACTTTTTATGAGATGGCATATAATGTGGAAATAAGCTGGTGAAGAAGCTTGTGGTTTGTCTGTTTTCCCTCATGCATAATCTCCTCTCCATCTTATGAAGCGGATAACAACACGTGCATCTTGAGAAAATGGATTCAGCACAACTTGAAGAAGTGGGCCTTGATTTAATGAATTGGCTTGAAAGGCTGGGTTAAAGCCTCCCTGCAGTTATTCTCCCTCCCAGGACACCTCTCCTGTCCCCCCCACCAGTTACCCATCTTTTGCTGCTCCACTACTCAATGCCCTTTTGTCACTGGGAGGTAAGGGACATGGGGAGTCTTGAGGTTGGTTGTTTTTTTTCCTAGCTAGCCTACGATAGATACCAGCGAGATGCCTTTGAGCCTTCTAGAAAAACACTGAGTATTTTCTTCTTGGAAAGAAAAATGTTAAAACTATACTCACGGGGTTTTTTTAAAGAGAACTTTCCTTCTCATTTTGCATTTAATATAGAAAACATATATGCACAGTGCTTAGCACTCACTACCGCTGCAGAGCCGTGTTCCTACTGGGATACATAAAGTAAAAGCAGTCCAGCATGCTCAGGAATTGGGAGACTTGATGTGCCCCAGTTCTCAGTTGTCCCACTGGTGCTTTCCTTGTGTCCATCCATCGCTCCCTCTTGGTAGCACTGAATTTATGTTTTTTTCCTTTAGAGCTGGCAGAATGAGAAACTTGTTTTTGCCGTAACGAGTTTCTTGCCTTGTCTCTGAGCACCAGCTGCAGCAGTGAGGGAACAGGAGAAGGGGATGTGTTGACAGAATATTCACATATAACATCAGATCTGGAAAAAATATGTTAATAATATACAATGCAGAACTACAAATTGTTCTCTTAATCATTTGTTTTCAATGCCTGTGTTCAGGAAAGGATTTCGGAACACTGCTGGTACTGGCTCAAATCCTAAAATCTTCACTGAATCCTAGTTTTGAATCTTCATGAATAAATAGGTCTTAACTTTGTAAAGCAGCAAATCGTAGGGTTTTATTCCATTGCTGTTTGTTCATGTTTCAGTGAAGGGTGAAAGGAAATCTTGGAGTAATAAATATGCTTCTATAATTAGAGTATTAGTTACACTAGATTAGATTATCTCTTCATTTTACTATTTCATACAGAAAATCAGTACTTGGTGCTTTGCTAAGTGAGATGTACAGAGGCAAGCATTAAAGTGACATGTTACAGTTGACTTCAAGCTCTTCTGCTGGTTTTATATTTCCCTTGGTCTTGAGTCCTTTTTGCTACTGAAGGGAAAAATGTAGGACATGTGCTATCCTTTCATAGCTCTCCTTTCCCCAAAACTATTGTTTGGAAGCTGCTCTGAGCAGAAAGTGTCACTCATCTGGGTGTCTAGCAGCGGAACACTGATTTGTGATCTCCTGGTGTCACAAATAAAATGAGCCTTCCCAGACCTGGACAGGATTTCTGCTCTTTTTTTCCTGCAGTGTTTACACTGGAGAAGCTTCATAGTAGCAACTCAGCCTTTTTCCTCTAGGAGGAATGTCTGCCTTTTGTACTTACAACTTCAGCTCATTGTTCTTTTATGAATGCCTTTTCCGTAAGTGCTGCCTGGGAGGTTTTTGTTTGTTTTTAACGAAAAGAAAAATAAAAACCTTGCATTAATTTGTGAAATCGCGTCTGAACTTCTGAACAGAAGTTAGTCAGGCTGAAGTGCAGTGATATAAAGCTGCAATTATCTCTATCTTTGTACTCCCATGGGGCTTCATTAAAGTGGCTCCTCTCCAGCTGCTTCTGTTTCCCAGCGTGGTGAAGTGCAGGATACAGCAGACACAACAAATATTTTTGTGTGTAGTATTTCCTACTTCTGATGGAACACTTAACTGCCTTTTGAGCTGTTCTTGTAGCAACAGGAGCTGTGTGAGTTCTGACAGACCTTGTAGTATATAAACCTTCTTGTTTGATAGTTGTGTGGCCAAAGGATTGACTATCCTGCTGCATCAGCTCATTCCTGGCTCTCAGCTACAGACGGGGACAACTGCAGCTCTGAAATGGCTTTAAACTGGTGTATTCCTAATATTGCTCAATGCAATTCGACAGGCACTTAATACTTTAGCTCATCAAACCTGATTTCCTGATGGGGTAGTGTGTATTTAAGCAGGCTTTACTCAAGTTTTAGATTTGCCAATCAACCCTGAGGGCAAGTATTTAACACTTCACACCTTCCTCTTAGTTACACCTTGTAGTAACATAGTCCTCTTCAGGTAGTGTGGTGTTTTTTTGGGAACACTTCAGCCTCTTTCATTTGACAATTTTAGCCATCAGATCAAAGTTTGAGCCTCAGTGCAAGGCTGTGATGGACACAAAACCTGCCTGGTGTTTACACTTTTTACTATGTAAGAATATGTCAGTGGGGAACCTGATTTTTCAACCCTTTAAATGAAAGACACTCTAGATTTATTTTTATTTACAATTGAGGATTTTTGCTTATGTATTTTAGTTAAGCATCATTCTTTTTTTATAGTGTACATGGTGTTATCTTTGCTAGCATTTAAGTCTTGAGTGCAAGTCAAGGGGAACAAACAGTTTATGCATGAATTTGTAGCCCCTTGTTAAGGGGAATATCTATAATCTTTTGAAAAGAAAGTGCTTAAATCACTATCTGCAATTCACAGTCTGCTGCCTGTGCCTGGGAAATGAATGTTAATTATTATTCAATATTTATTTTTAGGAATAGAGGTGATGTATTTTGGATAGACCAGCTCATATTTCTTACAAGAGAATATATCAATATATAGATTGGGCACCCTGTAAATCCTGGCTTTCTTAGATTCTGTCTGCAAGGAGGAGGGGGGGAAATGTATCATGACCAGGGAGAATGATATATTCTCATATTGTGCATTATTTTGTTCCATTTCAATGGAAGACAAGACTATGTAAAGGATGACCTTAATTTTTCACAAGTGGGATTGTCATCTGGGTTGAAGGCAATTTAGACCACACAGGAGAACAGTGTATGGGAAGTGTGTTAGGCAGTGTATGTGAGGAAGTAATTCAGCAAGTTCTAGTCCAAAGAAATTCCTTGCTCCCCTACGAAATAATGTGAGGAATCCCTGGAAGTCACCACCCGAGAAGAAACTCTTTGGCTTCTGTGTAACTTGCTGAGGATTTGTGTAAGTGAAACGCTCATATAATGAAGGACACTTTTAGAAGGCATATGAGAGAGAAGAAAAGGGGGAATGTGGTATTCTAAACTACTTCCCCTCCCATTTCTGGAGGAAGGGGGCAGGAGCAAAGCACCAATGCCATGATCTGGTTCCTTACCCATTCCAGTTAGATTTGGCCCCTTATGGTACCTTTCCTATCATTAAATGAGGCATTCCTTAAGTTGAAGGACATGAGAGAGCTCGGCTGTTTTTCCTTCCCAAAGGCACGTGGGCATCTCTTCAGTGCCTTTTCATCCCTGTTCACGTGTGCTTGCCTGTATCTGGGGACAGTTCCCTCAGTGGAGGGTTATAAGGTGGGTCCTAGTTTGAGTATGTACTAGAAGAAATGCTTTTCAGTGAATGTGTTTCCAGGAATCATAAGTGGCCAGAGAGAGAGAGAGGAGAGCACATGCTGGCCTGGCAATTGATTACTGGTATTAGAGCAGTGGGGGAATTCCTGAAGAGTTCTAATGGTCTGCTAAGAGCATGAAAAGGTAAACTGGGTGATTAGACACCAGAGCTGAATTTCTTCTTCCTCCATGTAGGGGATGGGAGTATGGGGCTAGTGAACCCAATCCTGTGGATAACATGCTTCTGTCAATAATATCTTGATTTGTACAGGATCTCAACATGCAACTTGTGTGATTCACACTGTCAGTGCCCTGTTGCATGTGATCCTAAACAAGTTATTGGGGTTCAGCTGCCTGGTGATAAGTCTGTGCTGTTACTGTGAGGAGTGTGAGGACTCATAGAATCATTAAAATTGGAAAAGACCTCTAAGGTAATCAAGTCCAACCATCACTGAGAGGGATAAAATAACTGCTAGTTATTTTTATTTATATATTACTGCATGGTATTGTGTGATACTGCAAAGTGAGAATTGTGTACAGGGATGGTAGAAATGTTGTTTGATAATAACATCTGTGTTGTATTTTTCTTCTAAAGTTTTTTTTTTAGTTGATAATGTTCTGGTATTGAAAGTCAAGAAAAATGAGAAGGAGTTTGTGTGATATAACCTTAAAAACTATCAGCTGGCTACTAATTACTTCAAATCCCAATAAATTCTTTGTGAAACTGAAATTCCTGAGCTGATTTCTAGTGAGATTCTATAGTGCTAAGCAATTTACAGCACTAAATGCATCACGTGAGAGAAAAACTTTATAAAAACAAAAAGAAAACCCCAAATAACAAAACCTACAAACTTCAACTGGGGGCAGTTCCAGTGCCAGAAAGATAAATAAAATAAAGGTGGCTGCAGGGAGTGGTCTGGATGACTTGGTCATAGAGGGTTTTTAAAAAGACATGTTATTTGTAGTGTAACCATAATCAAAATACTAGCAAAGCTAAATATTTGGAGGGGTTTCAACAAGTCTGCAACAGGGGCTGTATCTTGAAAACCAGTTTTCTACACTCAGTAAAAGGGAGTGATAGATTTCTTGGCTCAGATGAGAAGGGAAGGAGCAGGAGTGAGGGGATGGAGGCATCCTATTGTCCCTGTTGATGCTTAATGAAACACTGTGTGCAGCTCTGCTGTCAAGTCTTCAGAAGGATTTTGAAAGCCTGGAGAGGATGCAGATAGAAGTTGCAAAAATAATTTGAAGGCAGGAATGGAGAAATTCTGGCTTGTATAGCATCAAATAAGAACTGGCAGCTTCAACTAGCTCTCTTGCAAGTTACTCACCACAGCTCCTCGAGCAACTGCTGTGTCTGTGGCAAAAAGCAGCTCCCAGACTTGCCTCTGAACTGCAGCAGCTCCTGAGCAGTTTCAGCTTGCTGCTGTGTGAAAGCTGAAGCCCCTTGGAGAAGAGTCTGGTTTGCTTCTCAAGGACTGTGGAGCTCTGTTAGTGCACAGTGAAAATACAGGGTACTGCAAGGCTTTCTGCTCTAGCAGGGGAATCAGTAGGGAGAGCTAGAGGCTGAAGCCAAACTAACTCAAATGGGAAGCTTTTCAGGAGAACAGTGAACTATCAGAGCAAGCCAGTACAAAAGATGGCTTTTAATATCTTTCTAAAATCAGGTTGGCATGCAGCAGACTGAAAGACTTTAGTCAAACACGGCGTACTTGAAAAATGATATGGGTATAGTGGGGTGAAATGGGGAGATATCTAGCAGAAGGACCATTTGAGCTAATAAAGAGATTAGAATTAAGGTTTTCAAATGCTGACTTAGTGAAAATGCTCTTTTGGAGAATTTAGGTGCACAAAGTTATTTGGTTATTCTGATGCAAGCATTTACTTTTTTTTTTTTTTTAAAAAAAAGTAGTTATAAGAGGGTGAGGTAAGTTGTGCCATAGTCACTGTGGTGTTGTCTTGAGAGTGATGAAAAATACTCTAGTGTTCTAGTAACCACTGTTGGTGATGCATGAAACTGCATGTAGAGGGTAATGGGTCTTGGAAAAACAAATCAGGGCTGCTTGTCAGTCCCAAATTGAGACTCCTTTATTCTTTTAGGCGTAGAAAATGGTGGTGCTTATTGAGAGAGAGCAGTGCCTGTGTATACAATGTGGACAGAAAACCTGGGAAGCATTAGTCTGGGAAGATTAAAGGAAGGTACCAGCCTTTTTTTTTTCCCCATAGGTGATTTGTTGCTCCAGCTCTGTCTGCAGGGGCCTCATATTGCAGGGAAAGA